>NC_058133.1:63217712-63248942 GCF_016433145.1 Gracilinanus agilis
TCTCTCTCTCTCTCTCTCTCTCTCTCTCTCTCTCTCTCTCTCTCTCTCTCTCTCTCTCTCTCTCTCTCTCACCTCCTCTCTTCCTATTTTACTCTTTTTCTCTGTCTCTTTCTCTCCCTTTCTCTCCTCTCTCTGTCTCTGTTCCCCATTCTCTTTTTTTTCTTTCACTAATTCCTAGTCATGGTTCTTCAGAAAGGTTATGTGGCATCGGTAGATTGATTTTCTTGAGGATATTGGAATTGTGTTTCATCAGCCCATTTTGAACTTTGGTCATAGTAGAAGCAACATGATTTAGTAAGACGTAGTCATAGCTTTACAGCAAATTGGCTATTGTTCCATGGTGGTTAGCATGGCAAATGTGGATTCAAGAAGACATAAGTTTGAATTCTGTTTTGATTCTAGCTTTTGTGACCCTGCACAAGTCATTTAAGCTCTCTCAGTCTGTGGCCTCATCTATAAAATAAAGGTAATAACAGCATCTATCTCATTAGAGTGGTTAGGATCAAATAAGGTCATGTATACAAAGTACTTTATGAAGCTTAAGGAGCTGTATGAATGATAAACCTCATTATTCTTCTTGTTGTTTTTGATATCTCTATCAAAAACTGCACAAATCAAGTCACTACCTTTCTTATTTATGTAACTAGAAATTTCCATTATGTCACCAATCTGTACAATACTTCTATAAGATAGGTTGAGGGCACATAACAAATTTTGTCCCATTTACAGATGGAAAAATGGAGGTACAGGGAGAGACTCAAGGTCACTTACTCCCTTTGAGGTCTCATTCATTTGCCAGGTTAACAAATATCTTTCAGTATCTATTATGTGCAAGGCACTGTGGTCAATGCTTTGGGGGATAAGATAGACCCGATCTTAGTATTTTATATAAACTTCCTCAAGCAATTCACTTGGTTAGTCAGTAGTAGACTCAAATCTACTGATTCTGCTCCGAGCTGTGACCACTGACATGCTCTGAATGGATGACCTATTTCACAAACATAAGCCATTTGTGCTCCTACAATAGGAAAAATTATCATAAGAATTTCAATCTATTTCTAAAAAGGTCAACTCAGCCCACAAGTGACTTTCCATCCTATTTCTCAAATGTGTGACCTGGAATAGCATACACAGTCATCATGACATCACCTCTGAGACTGACCCTACAATCATTGTTTCTCTAAGGGCTTCGAAACCGATAGACACAACCGAACAATCAAGCTGTTGCTATACCAACATAACTCTTTGTGAAAGTGCCCCGACAAGGTGCCCATACATGCAGGAGAGGGTGTGCCTCTCCCCTCCTTCTCTTTGCTTCCAGCAAGACGGGGAGAAAAGGTGTTACTCACAAATTCCCCAAAACATTCATATCACTTGGGTTTGGTGGGGCCAATAAGTACAACATAGGAGAATGAATCTCTTGCTATTGTTCAGTCGTTCGGTCACGTCAGAGTCTTTATGACCCTATGGTGAATACTGCCCATGGAGTTTTCTTGGCAAACATATTGGAGTGGTTTGCTAATTCCTTCTCCAATGGATTAAGGCGTACAGAGGCTAAGTGACTTGCTCAGAGTCACACACCCAGGAAGTGTCTGAGGTCCTATTTGAACTCAGGTCTTCCTAACTCCAGGTCTATTGCTCTATCCACTGAGCCACCTACCTGCCTCCTGAACAAATCTATGACTGCCCCAAATTCACCTATTATTGGGGCATCAGCAGCAGCCAAATGTGACTCAACAACCTTTCAGATAGATGGCTTTTTTTTTAACTTGCAGAATTTACTGAGTGGGTAATGACAGAAAATATACTATTGATCTATTGGGAATGATGTAAAATTGTGTGATTCTAACTTGATTCAGTCAAGAAAATAGGAAAAATAGGCTGAAGAATGGAGTAGAATGCAATAGTAGAGTTAAGTTCAGTGTACTTATTTTATACATGAGGAAACAGGGACAATTTATGGTTGAACGAGTTGTCCAGAGTAATAAATAGTGCCAGGCAATAAGGAAAGGGGATTTTGAAATGTAGCGGTCAGATGGTCAGGCATTTCCCAGCACCTATAGCCTTGACGACTGACCGCTTCCCACCAGGGAGTGGCATTTGGGACAGCCGATCAAAAGGAATGCATGTGCCTCTGTGGATGTGAATGGAGGCTAACTCTGTGCAATCTGAGCCTCAAACTCATCTCTCACCTCTGGCACTCTCACTATTGTCACCCCTAATTCTATCAAGTTGGGACATGCTACTTTGACAGAAATTGAGAGGAAGTTGTAAAGGCTGATATGGTTGTTTAGTTTGGGAAGTCAATACTCCATGGGAGGGACTCAGTAATGGGAATACAATTTTCCAGGATGCAGGTGCTATCAGATTTTGTTGTGCATCATTGCTTGCCTTCTTAAGGAGGAGGAGGGAAGGGAAGGAGAGAATTTGGAACTCAAAAGTTTAAAACACAAATATTAAGAATCTTTGTTTACATGGAATTGAGAAAAAAAACATCTTTAGATTTTAAAAAAGATTTTATTGTGCATGCTAGGGTATTGCCATGGTTTTGAGTGCAAGGTCTATTCCACGAGGGTTCCAAGGGTTTTCCCAAGATTTTGGGGGGTATTTAGGAAGCAGACAGGCAACTATGACAATCCAGTCCAGTCACCCAGCTAGCTAGTCAGGCTGGTCTATGATTCAGTGGAGGTTGTATTTTTACTTCCTGGGTGTAACCAGACTTCAATGTGTCCTGGTTTCTTTCTGTATGGGACCTTGACCCTGGATAAGTCCCTTAACAACTCAGTACTCTAGACTAGAGGTGTCAAACTTGGGGCCAACATAACTCTTGAAAAAGCTGCCTGAAACAGAATAAGATATTATTGAGAAATGTTTAATAAAATAAATCAAAATGTAATACATCATGATATCATTTCTCAGTCATTCAGTCATGTCTAACTCTTTGTGATCTTATGGACAAAGTCCATGGGATTTTCTTAGCAAAGATACTGGAGTGATTTGCCATTTCCTTCTTTAGTGTGTTCCCATTTTACAGAGAAGAGCTGAGGCAAATGGGGGTGTCTTGCCCAGGATCACACAACTAGCAAATGTCTGAGGCTAGATTTGAACTCAGTCTTGACTCTAGTTTTAGTGTGTCATCCACTGATCCACCTAGCTGTCCCCATAATATGTGATGGATAATGTTAAATTGTGACATTTTTACATCTACAGGTAAATAGGATGATTAATTTCTATTTCAGTTTGACACCAAAGTCAAAGCAATTCTATAAGGCTATAAGAGAGAGAGAAGGCGTCAGTCTCAATTAATCAACAAACATTTATTAAAACCTACTATGTACCACGCTCTGCACTAAATCCCTATTCATAGGTGTGTATATCATCATGATATAATAGAAATTTAAAAATTATGGGTAAAATAGGAAAATAACATATAACATGTACATTATAACTAATATAATACATATGTAATATATGGTGTATGTAATATATAACATATATATAATATATGTGATATATTTGTATATATTTGTGTATAATATATAAATATATACATATGATACATATATAAATATATATCTTAATGCCTCATCACTTTTTCTAAACTATGTTTATGACCTTATTATAGATCTGTGTGGTCACTGATGGCAACCTCCAAACAAGCCATGCAGGATCATGTATGAATGAGTCACATGTTTAGAAAACCCTAAAGAAACTGAGTTAAGGGTGTGTTGATTTCTCTCATCAAATTCTCATTTGTGGTGACGTGATTGACCTGAATGATGAGTCCCAATTATGATTTTAACATTCTCCCAGACACTGAGAAAAAGCCACGCTGAGGTTAAATATTTATGATTCTGATCCATGGTAGTCTTTCTCTGATCTCAACCCACTTATTCAATGTATTTCTTCAACAAGCTCCCCACTGCCTATCTCCATTTCCCCCATGTACTAATATAATAATTCCTCTCTTGGCTAGGTTGGCATAGTATGCTTTCCAATACATAATCGAGAGCCCATAAAAAAAATTCTTTCAGGCAGTTTCAGAAATAAAATTTCCTACTTCCTAATAAGACTTATGGGGAAAATATCTGGCTGTAACCCTAAATCACCAGGACTGATCACCGCTCCATGGTTTCAGTCTCTGTGTAGACATCTAAGGCTTTTCTGTCTCCTACAACACTTCTCTCCAGTGAATTCTTAGCTAGACTCACCACTGTGCAAAAAAATTCTTCCTTGTTTAATGCATCTTAGTGGGGCAGCTCTGGAAAGTCTTGGTCAAGTATGCAAATAGTAAACAATAGGGTTGCATAGTCTATGTCTTTTTCCTATCACAGACTAGATTTGGCTTTTAAATACAATAGTAGTTTGTTGGTGCACCCATTTCTTAGGTAGATTATGTGAGAAAGGACATGATCAATGAAACAAATGATTAGACAGTTTCTCCAGTCCCCATAACCTCTCAGACTTCTCCATCACAGAATTATGTGCCAAAGATAACATAACTTGAACTGTTTTCATGGTTTAGAATACTCAGAATCCAAAAGAAGGTAAAATTAAAAACCCATGAACTGATGCTTTCTGACCCCGAGCTCTCTCAGCATTCCTATCACTCTTACCTCCCTGACTACTGGCAGGGAGCCAGCACTGACCAATCCAAGGACCTGACATGGATTTACAAGAAAACTCACCCCTATCCTTGGTCCCCTTTCCTTCATTGCAGTGCTTTGGGTCCAGGATACAGAAGTTTGCAGAAGTTTATCTAGCCAAGACACCCAATGTGGTTGGAGCCCTTCAAAAGCAAAAGTTTGCCCAGGGCACAACCCTGTAGTACTAAAGATGCAAAGTCCTGAGCTGTGGTCCACAGTACTAGTGGGCAGAGAACCAAAGAACAGAGAAAGCAAAATGGAACACCAGGACATGACACCAGGACTATATGGGGTGGCAGGAGGCTACTAAGCCTGATGAAAGGAGCACAGCATCCAGCTGGTCAATGCCATCCCCCTCCTGCTTCCTGGCATTCAGCAGCATAAAATGCTGGCTTCAGGCTGGCATTGCTCTTGCCTTTCTCTTCCTTCTCTTCAACATCCTGGTTATTAAGCCTCAGCCCTCCTTGATGTTTTTGATATCACAGAAGTGTTGGTCCCTTCTTTAATAAATTGGAATAGAGAGAAAAAAGGAAAATGATAAATGTTGGAGGGGATGTGGGAAAATTGGGATACTAATACCTGTTAGTGGAACTGTGAACTGATACAACCATTCTGGAGAGCAAAATGGAATCATTCCCCAAAGCCCTAAAACTAAACTAAACTAAACTGAAGCTCAGGGGAAAGGCTGGGATTCAATCTATAGATCTGTGAGTTATCTGCATGGAAATGATAGTTAAAATCTCACGAGGATCACTTGAAGCAACCATAAACATTTAGTGTGAAGAAGAAAAGACAGTGAGGTTGCATAGAAAAATGAGATTGGTGGAGGGAGGCATATTTTAGCTCAATGTAAAGCAGAAATTTCAAATAATTAGAATTATAGACACAAAGGTTTGAAATTGCCTGCCATGAAATGTAATTGTGGTTCCTCTTAACTGGAATTTTTTTTAACCCTTGCTTCTGTTTTAGAATTAATACTAAGTAGCCATTCTGAGGCAAAAGAATGGTAAGGGTTAGGCAATGGGAGTTAGGTGACTTGCCCAGGGTCATACAACTAGGAAGCATCTGAGGTCAAATTTGAACTCAGGGCCTCTTGTCTCTAGGACTGACTCTCTGTCCACTGAGCCACCAGCTACCCCCAACTAGAGATGTTTAAGCAAAGGCTGGATGCCTACTTCCAAGGGATGCTGTAGAGGGGAAGAATTCCCAGTATCCTACTGGCCACCTTCATACTTTTGACATTTCTCCTATTTATGTCTTTATATATATTTTTGGATTCTACCTACTTTGATGTGTTTTTTTTTCTGTTTTGTTTTTATAATTTTACCTTCTGTCTTAGAATCAATAATAAGTATTGGTTCTAGGGCAAAAGAGTAGTCAGGGCTGGGCAATTGGATTTAATTGACTTGCCCAAGTCTATTAGGTCTGATTTGAACCCAGGATCTCTTGTCTCCAGGACTGGCTCTCTCCATTGAGCTATCTATCTGTCCCTTGATGTTGTTGTTGTTTTTAAATCATGACACTTCTTTTGTTGTTGTCAGTGAGATGTCATTTTTCTTGATCATTATCCCTCTTTCAGCTTTATCCTCCATTTCTCTCAGACTGGATTTTCATAAGAGACTACATTTCATTTAAAGGACCACATGGATAGCCCTCTGTCACTCATCTTATCACCTTATTAATTTCTTTCTCCATCCACAGGTGGGGATCCTGATAAAGCTGATATATAATAGGATGGGATTAAGGCTATGAACTGGGCTTGTGATTTCATTGATATAGGGAACTTCCAGGTAAGGCATTCCCTTTACTGTTATTTTATATTTTAGCAGATTAATTGGACTACCATATGTCTGCTTTAAGAAGAAAATCATGATTTGTCTAGTAAGGCCTTTTTTGTGATCCAAACATAATTATTTTCATTTTTCCCCTTTGACATATCTGTTGACTGATTTCTCTTAAGTTAACCCAACACTAAGCAATTTTCCCATGTTTGTGGCTACACCATGTATATTGTGCCTTTATTTTATTCTAGGCATTCCTATAGAACTCATGCAGTTCATCTTTAGTAGTTTTAGTGGTCTGTGATATTTAATAGCTAGCTTCCTCCCACCCTTAGAAATATTAACATTCCTCAAAGGTCCAATCTTTCTTCCTCCTTCTCTGTGCCACTGAAAGTAGTAGCTAAAGGTCTTAGGAAGTTTTCAAAAGTCTTGAACTCAACAAGGAGGTCATCAAGCCCAAGGACACTTCCCTTTTTTACCCACTTCAATTTCAGGGCTTCCTTCCTTTTTTTTAATCCCTTGGTACTCTAGCATTAACTCACATCCTTTCTTTTTTCTCTATACTTTTTCTTGCCCTTGAAATAGTTGAATAAAGCACTCATCCATTATTCTCAATTTCTCTTTCAACACCGTTACAATATTTCCCTTAAATCTAACAGTATCACTTTTCTTTTCTACTCTTAAATGTTCTGTAGGTAATGCCTTTATTCTTGCCTAACCTGCTTTTCTTCCTCGATCACTTTGACTTTGTCTAGACAGACTTCAGCTTTGATTTTCCCTACTTTTACTCCAACTTCTTCAGCCTTAAAAAACCAAATACATACTCTATTAAATGTTTCTAAAATTAGGAGTATCTATTTTGCTTTCCTCTTTCCCTTGAAGGCTTTCTTTAAATCCAAATATAATATATCCCATTGTTCTCTGTTACCTTAGAAGGGAAGCAGGATTTCCCTCCTTTTGACTATTTCTTTCACACTTTAATTTCTATTTTCACCTTAAAGAATCCTGAGCTTTATTCAAACAATTCAAGTACTACCTCCCAAGAGTCTTTCCTGGTTTCACCATTTCACAGCCACTGTTAATGCCCTGTCTTTCTTGAACTTATTTTGTATTTTTGTATTGCTTTGTCTATGAAGCCCAAACACGGTGCCTATGCCAACTCTCTCTCTCTCTCTCTCTCTCTCTCTCTCTCTCTCTCTCTCTCTCTCTCTCTCTCTCTCTCTCATTTAGGCTGGACTGGCTCATTCTACTTGCAGGTCCTTTCGCAGGTCTGGATGGTTCCTCCTCAAAGGGTGGCCATATTACTACTACTCTAACACTCAGGGTTTAGGGGGAACCTCTGTAGATGACTAGTCCCACTAGTCCCAGTAACACTATGATCCATGAATTCTCACCAGTTATGTTTTCATTAACAAATTGCCACTAATTAACTGAATCAAAATATTTCTTGGAAATTCAAAACAAACATAATATTTATATATAAATCATAATAACACTTTCTCACTAAAATATTTTAAAGAAAAAATCATTTTCCTAGAGGACATACCAAAAATGTCATATTCCCTCCACCAACCCCACCATCTCAATAACTACCACACCAATGCAACTACCAACACTTTGGAAATTGGTCTTGATCAAGGACACATGACAAAACTAGTGGAAATGCGCATCGGCCATGGGTGGGTGGGGGTGCGGGGGGGGGTTGAAGGGGAAAGGTGGAGCATGAATCATGTAACCATGTTAAAAATGAATATTAATAAATGTTAAAAAAAAAAGAAAAAAAATCTAATGGCTCCCTATTGTTATTTAGCATTTTAAACCCTTCATAGCCTAACCCCTCCCTATCTTTCCAGTCTTCATTTAATGAAAATAAAAGTCCCCTCCATATACTCCAGGTACACTAGCCTACTTGTTGTTCCTCATACTTATATCACCCAACTCTGTACATTTTCCCCTGGCTATCCTTTATGCCTGGAATGATCTCTCCCCTAATCTCTGACTCCTAGCTTCCTTGGCTTCTTTCAAGAAAGCTCGAATTTCACCTTCTCTAAGAGGCTTTTTCCAGGTCCCTAGCTGTATAATTGTAAATTACTTGTTCCTTTGAACTACATTACCAAGGAGCCCACTGACTTCCTGTCATTACGTGCTGATGTAGACAGGAGATAAATTCAGTGGATTTCCTGGTCTAGCACTCTTTCTTTCCTATGAGGGCAGCTGTGAACTGGGTCTTTTGAACAGGTAGATTAGCTTGAGCCTGTGGTTTTATTTTGTTACCTTTTTACTCCTTTACTTCTAGTGATTATTAATAAATCTTATAAAATATAATATTTAAGGTTATTGTTATATATTCATTTTAATTTTTACATAACTCAGCACTGTATATATCTTTTGAGGGTGTATGGAGTGTTCAGGGAAGATTACTACCTCTGGTGTGAGGGCTTGCCAAGCCCTTTTCAGGGTATTTTCTTTCTTCAGTGTTTTCCTTCCACTCAGATCTAACCTGCGACTCCAAAGAGCTTTAGTATATAGTATATAGTAGCCCAATGATGGTATACTGTCTCAGTAGGCAGGCTCTACCAAGCTGAGGGTGACCAACATTGAGTTAGGGGAGGTGTCAACCCTAGGCATGTGAAGACTTCCCCAATTGTAATGGTCAGATGAGAACAATTTGTTCCAGTGGTCATGAAGGTGGCTGAAGTAGGCATTATGAAGCGCTTAGAGCTTGGTCAGACATTGAAGAAGTCAAAATCATCCACTGCACCCTGAGCCATCACCAGGTGTCTAGAATTTTGTTTTGCCACTGGACTTTGATAACTTTGGAAGAGAGAGTAAGGTTGAATGACTTTTTGTCTCACTTAAGTCTAATTTATGCGCAAATCAAAAGGCATCACCAGTAGAAGAAAGCTGACATTCATTGGCCTGACATCCAAATTCCTGCACAATCTGGTGACTCCTTATCTTTCTGACTTTATCTCATATTGCTGTTCAGAAAGCAAACTGGATTACTTGCTCTTTCTTGAACACATTTTGCACTTTCTTGCCTCCATGTATTTGTTCATGTTGTTTTCTATACTTGGCATGCCTTCCCTTTTCCTTTTCATCTGTTGAATTTCTACCTATTCTTTAGAAGCTGACTCAAATATCACCTCTTCCATGAAGTCCTCCTTGATTCATCAAATTAATAATAAAAGGCCTTTCCTCCATCTACATCACATAGCATTTTATTGCTATCACAAATTCATAGAAAAGGGTATTTTCTAGGGGCTTTCCATGACCATAATGAGCCACTGAAGCTTTGCTTGCCCTGGCTGAAGACAAAGATTAAGTTGAAAGTTGGAGACATAGTAGAGTTGATGGTAATGCTATCTTAGTATAGCATCTGAATGGACTTCTAAAGGGATTTTCTAAATGGTTCCTGGGGAGAGAAATGGAAAGTGATATGGTGACCATTGTTGGTGTCGCTACATATGCCAGGGCCACAGTTCCCCTTCCAGAATCCAGGTCAAAGAATATGAACAAACACTTAAAAAAAAAAAAGGAAATGCAAACTCTCACCAAACATATGAAAACAATATTCTGAACCACTAAAAACAAGAAAAATGCAAATTAAAACTTTTTTGAAATACCAGTTCACATCCACCAAATTGGCAAAGGTGGCAAAGGATGGAAATAGTCAATGCTGGAGAAGCTCTGGGGAGGCAGGAAGAGTGAGACATGGTAAATGGAGATTTGATTTGGTCTATCCATTCTAGAAAATTATTTGGAATTATGCAAGAAAAGTCACTAAACTATATGAGTAGTTTAATGGTGTTTTTTTTTCTCTCACATAATTACAAATAGTTTCTTTGACCCAGTATTCTTACTAGTAGGCATATACTCCAAGGAGATAAACAAAAAAAATAAGGTCTCATTAATACCAAAATATTCAAAGCAATACTTTTTACTAAGAGCAAATTATGTAAATTTCAGCAAATATATGCTATATATTATAATAGCTAATATTTATATAGTACTTTAAGGTTCACAAGGTTTATATATGTTTTCTTATTTGATCTTATGACAATGCTGTAAGGTGCTATTATCTCTATTTTACAGATAGGGGTAACCAAGGCAGAAAAGACACGGTGGTCTCACAACTGGTATGTATCCCAAGGAAATTAATAATAAAAGTTGAGGTCTATAAATACCAAAATAATCACAGTAATATTTTTTGTGGTAGAGAAAATTTTGTAAACAAAGAACATAATCATAAATTGAGTAATAGCTAAATTGATCATGGCATATTAGAGAGGCTGAATATTATTTGACCGTAAGGTAACTATGAGGATTTCAGAGAAGCATGGGAAGACTAGACAAGAAATAGGAAACTATGCATAAGGACTGCAATAATTTATATTAAGGGGCTGCCAGGTGGCTCAGTGAATACAGAGCTAGGCTTGCAGTTAGTAGGACCTAGGATCAAATCTCACCTCAGACATTTTCTAGATGGTTGGCTCTGGGCAAGTCATTTAAACCCACTTGCCTTGCCCTATTTTGGAACCAATACTTAGTATTGTTTCTAAGCCAGAAGGTAAGGGTTTTAAAAAAATTATATATATATGAAGACAATACTAAACAATGACAGCAATGTTGGTTCCAGATGACTGCTGCTAAACCATGCATCTCTGTTAAGAAATGGCAAACCACAGAAGTGGAATATTACATGCTCTACCAGACTTAATTACTGTTTTAAATGGTTTTTACTCCACTGATTTGGTTTTAATTTCTGGAAAGGGCACAATGTTGGGTGGGGGTTTGAGGACAGGATTACTGCATTGAAAGTGAGTGTATCCTTAAAACATGTTTTTTAAAAACAGAATAAAATAGGAGCCATGAAAGCTAATTCCAACTTGGACTGAATTAAGAGAAGTATGGTACCCAACTTGAGGAAGGTGATGAGACTGCCTCCTGCCCTGCTCATCTTTTTCTAAAGTAGGTTCATTTTTACAGTGGTTTGTCTCATTGTAGGTAGGAACATGATAATTTTGATGCACATTCAAGGATTGTGAAGAAACTCAAAACCATCCCTCAAAAGGTATATTTAAAGAAACTCGTGTTTAGCCTGAAGATGAGATTTAGGAAACATATGGCACATACCTTTGAATATTTGAAGAAGGATATGGAAGAGGGATTAGACTTATTCTCTTTGGTCCTAGAGGGCAAAATCAGGACCAAGCAAATAAAAGTTATGTAGCCAGAGATTTTAGCTCAATATAGTAATTTCCTTTCAATGAATCCTACCTAAAACTGGAATGGAATGACTCAGAAGATACTTCATAGGATTGTTGTGAGACTCATAGGAGTTGAGGCATGCAAAATACTTGGCAAGCCATATAAATAATATATATCATATTTGTATTTATTATATATAAAATATATAAATAAAATTGATTTGCTATATAAATGTTAATTTATTAATTGGTAGTATCAGTGAATTCCTTCTATACTACAAATATTCTACTGAAGGTCATACAATCACTTGTCAGAAATAGTACATAGAAGAGATTCTTTTTTTTTTTCTTTTCAGATTTGAGTCTGACTAGTTGCCCTCTGAGATCCCTTTTACCCCAAGATCCAAAGATTCTTCAGCTTCTCAAATGTATCCCTTCCTTCCCCATTCCTCTCCATCCCTGTTCCTTTAATCCTATTTATATAGGCAGAAAAGACACAGTGGTCTTACTGCTAGTATACATCCTAAGGAAATGAATGACAAATATTAAGTTCTGGGCTTTTGAGAAAGACCTAACTTGTTCTGGCCTGGTGGTTCAGGCTAGAGACTAGTAGGAAACAAGACACTCACAGACCATCTAACATTTAACAAAAGGAATTTACTGAACAATAGCATGGAAAGACTAGTTAGCAAGGATATAGCATTGATTCAGTTGGATACAACACTTCTTGTCTTTATAAGGAGACAGGCTTGGTTGGGAGACTGTGTTGACTAACAGAGCAACAAGGAGTTCATCAAACTTGACTTGGCTCTAGCTACCCCTGTGTTGAGCTTTTATAGATTCTTAGGCAAACAGGAAATTATGTCAACAGTTCAAGCCTTAGAATGCTGTCCTATTTAAGATTTGAGGACAATTTAAACTGATTTTTAGGGAAAAAATACTCTAGCCTACATGACAGGGACCTTAGTTGCAAAATTAACCTGGACTGCTTAGAGCAGCTATTGCTTTTACACTTGGGTTCCAGTGACAGTAGTTCCAAATATTTTATTTTTCTTTGATTCATTCTTCCCTCTATGTATTCTCTCTTCCTTCCTTCCTTTCTTCCTATATGGCCTACAGAGAAGGGCAGTTTTCTCTGCAAGGGCTATTAGCTTTTTGTGGAATTTTCTTGGTGTACTCCTTTTTCTAAATACAATAATAAAGTTCATTGAGTCCAACTCCTTCATTTTACTAACTGTAAGATACTCAACCAGTCACTTAACCTGTCTTCGCTTTAGTTTCCTAATCTATAAAATGGAGATAATAAGAACACCTACATTACAGAATTGTTGTAAAGATCAAAGAAGAAAATATGTAAAGAACTTTGTAAACCTTCAAGCACTATGTAAATACTATTATTATCTGTAGCTTATTTTTACTAAAATAAAAATAATTTACATTTATTAAGTAGCAGAGCTAGGATTCGAATCCATAGTTCTTCCTACTACCTTATGCTGCCTCCTCTCTGGAGTATCATTAATAGCCCTGGGCATTACATTTTAGAAAGAGAATTGACAAACTGGAGAAGAGCCAGGGAAGGGTGACAAGGAGGGAATAAAGTAGAGCTAAGCTCAAGGAATTTCATCATCATAGAAATTGGCGTGTAACAAAATATTAACTTCCAAGTGTTCAGTTGTATATATTCATTTGCAAAATAGTCAATTTAAAAAAATTTATTCTCTTTTTTTCTTTTCTATTCTTTCTCTTTCCTTTTAATGTCACTAGGCATTTTAGTGTGTCCTACATTTACATTACAGGGAGCCTCTGAGGTTTTGAATTCACCTAGGAAGAAAATTGGGATTCTAAGATCAACAACTGGAGAATGAATGAACAATTAATGATATACAAATGTAATAGATATTTATTGTCCTTTGTGAAATCACAAAGTGAAAAATATGAGGGAATATGAGAAGACTTGCAAGAAGGGATGTAGAATTTAAAAAAGCAGAATCAGAACTTTAATATACTACATCACTTTTCCCTTTCCTTTCAAAAGGTCTTATAACATAGACTGTTCTCCTTCCATTGGTTTACACTGAATCATAGAATTTTAGGTTTGGAAGGGACTCTGACCACCTGGTCCAACTATATTTGCATAAAAACAGAGAACTTTTAAATTGTTAAGCTGATACCAAGTCAATTTTATTCCTTACAGGAAATTATTTGTTTTTGTTATTATTAACAATACAGAAAGCTTGAGAAGTCACATATTGGTGATAAAATGCAGATTAGGGGATGATGTGTCTCTCTGCTTCTAGATGGATCCATTGTCCCCTACTGGTCTCCTCTTTCTGATACTATATGTGTAAAGAGCAAGAGAATAGGGACAGCATAAGAATAAGATAGGTTATTGTATATAGAAAGTTAAGTAAAGATACCAACACACTAACCTAGACAAACATAGATTCATAGTATAAGTAAATTAACCTTGCATTAAGAACATAAATTGTTTAAATAATAACTTAGAAACAGCTATGAATAACACCATTGTACTGAATTACTTTGTAGACTTAAGCATTGTTCATAGAGAAACTTTCTGTGTTACAAAATTGTTTTACTCTTTACAACATTGCATAAAACCGAAACCTTTCATTCCCTACCCAAAACTTTCCTACACCCGTCTTAGCATAGGTAGATAGATTGTAGCTAGGTATAATAAGAAAAGTAGGAATTTATTGTTTTGGGGGAGGGAGCATAAGATAGGAATAGGAAATAGTAATTCATAAGTTAGGTGTGATTTTTGGCTAAAGTCACACAACACAAAACTGGAACACTGTAAGGATGAAGGGTAAGGGAAAAGAATTTTGGGGGGGGACAGAAGGAGCATGAGACAAGAACAACAATTGAGGATAACAAGGAATTCTGGGAAGGATTCCTGAGGAACTGGTCTTCAGTTTGAGGAGATCAAGGAGGGTAGAAGTGGTGAGCAAACCCTGAATGAACCAAAGGCGAACCTGTGGATTTCTCTGATTAGAGTTGAATCCAGAAACCCTGTTCTCTGTCAGTGGACATATTCCTACCACCAAGACTAAATCATCCTGTCATTGGGGATTCTGGACTCTATCTGGGAGCAGATCCCCAAATCCCCTCATCCTATCCCTTACCTTGCAGAGAGGCCCTTTTCAACAGAATTATAATTATAGCTTACAGACTAAAACTAGGGATGGGGGAAAGGGAAGGAGAAGCTTTGGGAAGAAACTGAATTGTCTCCCCAAAGTGAAGGACCTTGGATTAGGCATTTAGGGTGACCTATTTCCTCTGTCCACCACCTTCATTAATCACCCTGATCTTCTTAATAAATACAGTAGCAGTCAGATAGCGTTCCAATTTATTGTGAGACGAGGCAAAGAGGGTCTCATAGCTTTGCCTGGCCGAATCCATCTTTGAGCCAGACCCCCTATGGTGCTGACAGTCGTACAGGGGGGAAGCTTGTGGGAATCCTGGTTCTGGGCAAGATTAAAGAGGGTCATCTCATACCTCATCTTGTGTGAAAACCTTTCCTCTATCCTTTGAGGACTAGCACACCCTACCCAGAGGACCACCATCCGGGTGAAACCCCTTTCAAGTTACTCCAGTATTATTGACACCACAAGAAAGGGAAGAGAGAATTACCACACTGACCCATCTCTCTTTCCCACCTAATCCCTCTCTATTTTGGGCCATTTAATATACTTTGGCTGAGCCAGCCTAGGTTCTGTTACCTAATAAATACTGAAATAAACTATATAAAAGGAAAAGCCTCTGTGAAAACCGAGAGGCAGCCATTTTTTCTCTCTCCTATGGTAACACACAAGGGACAAAACAATTAAAAAAAAAACAGCAGACAAACCTTAAAGGCACAGTGTTAAAAGTACTTGGAGATAAAATTTTCTGATGGATGCCTCAGTGGGAAGAACTGTATTTATCATGATGAGCTCTGCCCTCTTACTCTACAGCTTCTGGGTAGTGATTTATAATCTATGGGGTGGTGATCCCACAATACCTATTGGAAATAATACATCTATACCAAAGTTATCAGTGGCTGAAAGTGGAAATAGGTCATTTATGTGCTTTTATACCAACTGTGATTGTGACAATAATCTCTTTCCTACAGTTTTACTGATGGCTGAAAAAGATAATACAGAAAATGCTTGGACATGGGGATGACCATTAATAATTCTTGCTTTAAAGGAGATTGCACAGTTGGAGGAGGCAAAAAAAAGCTAATGGAGGGAAAAAAAATACTGTAGGGTCTAGGGTGCAAATGGCAACTCAAACCATGAACAAATAACAATGAGACCACACAAACCACTATTTATGACAGGTGGTAGGTGATGGGGTGAGGAGAAGAAGGTGTAATAGCTCCTTCTGGGCTTTGAGTGCTCAGAAACAACTCTTTTTCTTATCCTCCTTTGTTGTTCTTTGGTTGTCATTGGAATGTACTATAGACTACCTAAACAAGAAAGAAGAATTAGATGAAGTGTTTGGGACACAGATTATAATACTGGCATGAGACATAATATAGTAGTGATGGAGGACTAAAATTAGACATCTAGACATCTTCTAGAGGTCTCCCTCTTACAAATGCAGAGCAGTGAATAATTTCTTGATTTGCCTTAGTAATAATTTCATCCTTCGAAAGGAAGAAGAAGCAAAAAGAAGGAAATTCTCTTCTTGCTCCACTTCTTAGTGGAAAACACTAGATTTTCAGGTGGAAATAATGATAACTTTTGGGGGGAAGTGACAGCTCCATTCTAGAGTTTGTGATATAAAAAAAGAGGAAATCTGGGCATAGTCTAATAGATTTGGGAAAAGTGATTTCAGAGTCAAGGAGAAATACAGGTTGGCTCCCAAAGACTAAAATGTTTCTGGTGAAGTTATTCCATTAGGTATGGGAGATGCTCAAGAATAAAATTCTTCTTATTTTCTTTTATCTCCATATTATTCATTCTTGTAAGTGAACAATCCCATAAAATGAAAGTCCTAAAACATATACCTAAATAAACAAGTAATAAATCATGTTTTCATCCGTATTTCTATTCCAATGGTTCTTTCTCTGAAGGTGGAAAGCATTTCAGGAGTAGAAGTCTGAAGACACAAAATAAATACTTCCAATGTGAAGGAAAAACGGACTTTGTCTGAAGAGACCAAAATAGAAGCATAGATAACTCAAGTAATCTAGATTTAAAGGAAAATGTTTAGAAGATGAAAGCAAGTCTAGGTAACAGAAGATGAGTTGTAAGACCATGGCATGATCCTGAATAATAATTTGAGGAATGCTTTTGTGTTTCACAAGTTGAGGCAAGTATTTGGAGGGCCATGATATGGAAGAGGGCTTGGATTTATTCCATTTAACTCTAGAAGACAGAAGCAGAAGTAGAGAATGGAAACCATAGAGACAAATTTATACTCAATGTCAGAAAAAAGCTTCTTAATAATTAGAGTTGTCCAGATAAAGAGGTGGTGGGTTCTTCAAGCTCTTCCAGCAGAGACTTGACAGCTACCTTTTAGTCATGTTGTAGTGAAGATTCCTTTCATATACAGGTCAAACTAGATGGTTGCTGAGGTTGCTTCTGACTTTTAAATCCTCTTCTGTTAAATTCTGTGATTCTGCTTCACAAATGACCTGCCCATACCACCCCCTCACCTGTCTTGTTATCTTCTGGTATAGACACAAGGGCCTATCTACTCAAGGAGATCTGTTAAGCCAAGTCAACAGGCATTTATTAAGCGCAGACTCTGTTCCCAGTGCTAAACTTTGTAATTAAAAATAAAGGCAAAAATAGTTCCTTTCCTCAAGGACCTTGAGTTCTAATACTTGCTGTTCTTTTTATACAAAGACCCAGAATTGCATTTCTTTCTTTTTTTTTTAAGCTAGTCATAAGATATCTTCTGTGTGGTATCATCTGCTTTTCGTCTAATAGCCCCAGACTTTGATTCTTTGAATTTAAGGTCCTGTCTTTATTTTGTGATGAAGTTTTTGGAAAACTCCTTAATACTAAGTTGACTATCTTGATTAATTGATTCAATTAAGGCATCTGTGCTTTCTATTATTAATTGGGATAAGGATAGCGCCTTGTCCTTACATAAAGAACTTTTTAATAATTGGAGCTATCTAAAAATGAAACAAGCTGCTTCTAAGGTAGCAAGAACTTTGCCATTGGAAATGTTGAAGAAGATGCCAAATAACCAGTCTTGAGAGATAAGATGATGGAACTGAAGTGCTGGGAGGCACCTCAGAGGGTCTAATCTAGTCCAGTCTAACCCATTACTTGGAGGAGTCTTTGCTGTCCAACATTCTAAGTATCCATCTATCCTTTGCTTGAAGACCTTCAAATTCCCAACATACTTATTTCTGTACCCTGCACTATTTTAGAAAGTATTTGCGCATAGGGTCTGGACCAGATGACTTTTCATGTTCTTATGAACTCCAAGGTTCATTGATTTGAAACCATCCTCCTCTGACTACCAATTCAAATTTGTTCAACATGACTTTGGACATGGCACCCAAGAACATAATCTAGATAAAGCCATCTTTCACAAGGAACTTTCACAGAATCTCAGTTAGAAGGTACTTTAGAGACTATCTAATCCATCCTAGACCAAAATAAGAACTGTCTACAACATATGCAACAAGGAACTGCTGTTTTAGCATCCCACACAGTCAATGGTGTGCTGGAGCCAGCTCTAACTGGCTCTTGACAGCCAAATGTTAAATTTTCAGTGTGAATATTTACATCTCAGAAATATGCAAAACATACAGATCAGGGCTTGATTTTTCTTGTTGTTGATTGTCTACACTTGAAAAAGTGATGAAGAAAATGTTAATAATACAAATTAAACTTAAAAATATATCTTGCATATTTTTCCCCCTGGAGAGCTGATGATTAAACATTTACCAGCATACTACTACTACATTGTTGTTGTTGTTTCAGTTGTCTGACTCTTCATGACCCATTTAGTTTTCTTGGCAAAGACACCAGAGTGATTCCACATTCCTTTCTCCAGCTCATTTTACATATGATAAAACAGAGACAAACAGGATTAAGTGACTTGCCCAGGGTCATACAGCTGGTAAGAATCTGAGGCTGATTTGAACTAAAGAAGAGGAATCATAGAGACTCCAGGCCTGGAGCACTATCCCCTACACCACGTAGCTGTCTGTCTTACAGTACATTTATCTCTTCCTGTTCTGAATTTCCTTCTCTACCATCTAAATCATTTTATTTGTTTAGGTAATGAACCCCCTGAAATGGTCAAATATAATATTCAAATTTACACAATTTGAAGTTATAATCATATAATTGTACATATATAATAAATAATATGATACATAAAATATAATACATAATTATATGTAATAAAAAGTTATAATTATATAAAATATGATCATTGGTTCCAGCCCAATGGAAATATCTAATGTATATTCAAATAAAATAGTCACTTCAGTGGGTTCATTTTTGGTTCTAACTAGTACCTAGTTATAGTAAGTTATCCCTGCCTATTCCAAATTATACCTGTGGTGTACTAATTGACAAATTTTTGTCACCTAGTTGGCTTCCTTTAGCCATGCAGTAAGCTCCCTTGTCTGCCTATTAATTTTTATGGTCACAGGGAGAGTAAACTAGTTTCTGTATTGCCTAAACAAAATATAATTGGGAAGATGACTTCAGTGAAGGAAGGTCATATTATGCATTGCAAAAGCCAGTAATTTTTGGCTTATCATGCCATTGCTGAGTAATCAAGGCTTGGATGCATTTAGATAACCCTCCAGCCTAGGGGACATTCACAAATGCCAATGGTTGGTTTTGAATTGGTGTTGGTGCCACCTATTGGGAGAAGTAGGAGGGGAAGGCACATGAGAGAAAACACTAGAGCTAAATGCTTTAATAAGATGATAATAACTAATAGTTACATTGCTTTAAAATTAGAAAAGCATTTTATATATTTTATTATATATACACATGTATATAATTTTATATGTCTCATTTCATTCAAGGTTTTCAGCAACCTGTAAGATAGGCATAGCAGGTATTATTTTCCTCATTTTACAGAGGAGGAAACCATGTATCTACTTTGTAAGTATCTTGTAACATACCTGTTTTATTTTTTCCCCCTATGTAAGCTCTTTGAAGGCAAGGGTTTTTTGTTTGTTTGTCTTGGGTCATCATCCTGATCAGATTATATACTATTCCTTTTGACTGGCTTGTTCTCTCCCCTCATTTCAAGCAATCTATAATATTTCTTCATAAATCACAAAGCAGTTATAAGTAAAGCAGCTTTCAAGGTAATTCGAAAGTCAGAAATAACAAACCATTTTTAAAACAAATATCTTGGAGCAAGTGCTTGCCATTTACAGGCAGAGGGAGGGAGGAGTTAAAACTTTTCACAGACTTTCACAGATATCCCAGAGCAGGGGTCTGCAACGTATGGCTCTTTCTGCAGGAACCATAAAGTCAGTTTTTTTTTCAGGCGCTGTTACAGGAGTACGCACTGCTACAGGAGCACGCACTGTGAGCACTGTACGGCTCTCACGAAATTACATTTTAAAAAATGTGGCTTTTATGGCTCTCACGGCCAAAAAGGTTGCCTACCCCTGTCCCAGAGCAATAGTTTAGCAACTTTGGTCCATTCCAGATCAATTCTTTCTTAAGTGTCAATAGCCAGAGGCAGTTGGTGAGAAGGCCAGCTGCCTCCAACTCTCCATCTCTAGTCTCTGGACTTGAATCACAAAATGACTGTAAGCATCTCTTTTCTTCTCTGCATTCTGAATCACACACATTGATTTAACACATGTAAGTTGCTTTGCAAACCTAAAAGTGCTACATAAATTCTAGTTATTGTTGTTCTTACATTATTATCTCACCTAATTCAAGTATTTTCTTAAACTTTTTGAAAGTAGTGTTTCATATATGTATATGTGTGTATATATCTACAGATACACATACATACATGTAGATATATTTATATATCAAAGAGGAAACTAGATTTATAGTTTAGGATTGAAAGAGAGGTCTAAATTATGCTATGCCATTTTGGAGGTGGAGGTGAGGGTTAGGGGGTGGGAAGGGACACCATTAATGGGAGAGGAGGTGACAGAAGTTTAGTCTGTGGAACCGGGTTCTGTTCATGATTACAAATCTCCTTTCCAGACAATTAAATAGTCAGTTGTCAAATGTTTATTAAGAAGCTTCCATGTCACTCAGCTCCCATTGTCTTGCCCTTATTGTTCTTCTGCCTTGGAACCAATACACAGTATTCAAAGATGGAAGATGGAAGTGTTTAACAAAAAAAAAAAAAAAAAAAAAAAAAAAAAAAAAAAAAGAAGCTTTCATGTGCCAGGCACTGGAACAGAGACTTAAATAAAAGTCTCTGCCCTCAAGGAGTTTATACTCTATCAGAAGGCATGCATATATGCATATATAGATATAAATCCATGTAAATAAATCCAAGTTAATTCAGGGATGGGGAGAGGAAGACAGTAGGAACTGGGGAAAGGCCAAAAAAAGCCTTATGTTTGAGGCTGTTTGAACTGAGCTTTGAAAGAAACTAGAGTTTCTAAGTGGCTGAGAGTGTAAAGATTGTAAGATAAGATATTCAGAAGAGGAAAATACTTTGGAAGCATCTAGTTCAAACTCCTTCATTTTACAGATGAGACCTAGAGAGGTTAAGTGATTTACCCAAAGTCACACAAATAACAGGATTTGAACCTGGTTTCTCTGTCTCCAAAGTCTATGTTTTCTCCACTATGTCATGGTGTTGGTCCACTCCCAAACTCACCAAAACCTCTTCCCTCACCCAGCCCTTTTAGAACATAATATAGAGATTTAACTTTCTTTAATTCCAATGAACTATAACTTTATGATTGAAGTAGGGCCTTGATGCTTTCTGAAGTAGAGGCATCATGGGAAATATTATTATTAACCATAACTTGTGTTATAGCATATTTGTCCACATGACTTTTCTCCTTTGCTAAGTTCCAAGGTAGGGATTGTTTCATTTTTTCTTCAAACCCCCAGTACCTAGCCCAGTGCTTGACACATAGTGGGTCCTTCATTAGTCCTTGCTAATTAATACCATGGGGCTGGCTGTCCTGATGAGGGTTGCCTGAGGCCACCCAATCCATCAAGTGAAACCATATTTCATTTTAGCCCTAGGTCATCTTCTTACCAACTACCTTGCCATCTCATTCTCCCTTCTATACTCCATCTCCTTCTAGTTCTTTATCAATAATTAAATCAATTTTGTCATTGAGCCTGGAAAGGATGGGTTACTATATTGCCTCGAGGCTCCATTCACCATCCCTTTTACTTTTCAAACCAAAATACCTTCATTGGCCAACACTTCCCTATATATGTTCCAGGAGTATTCCAGTTTAGCTAGATTGAACTGATTACTGAATTTTCCATGTGACCATTTATACCTTGTAAATTGGCAAACATTACAAATCAGAGCATGAGTTCTTGTTTTGTTGATTGTCTAGGCTTAAGAAAGTAATGGAAAAATGCTACTAATGCATATTAAACTTAGAAGTGTGTTGTGTGTACATTTTTTTGGAAAGAGCAAGTTGTTAAACATTTACCAGCATAACACCAGCTGTCTCTTATTATTAGAATATCAAACTTTTCAGAGGCATAGATTGTCTTTGCTTTTGTATTTATATCATCAGCATTTATCACAGGGCTTTTCTTCCTTTCCTTCCTCTCTTCTTTCTTTCCCTCCTCCCTGCCCTCTTTCCCTCCTCTCCCCCTTCCTTTTGCTTCATTTCCTCCCTTTCTTTATTCCTTCGTTTCTTCATTCCTTTGTTCCTTCATTCCTTCCTCCTTCCTCTCAGTTATTATTAAAGCCAATGAAGGCCATATATAGAATTCTTATATACACATGCATCACACATTTTTTTCAATAAATGTATGAAGCACTAACTACAGACAAAATTATTCACCTGTTCCATTTTGCTTGTTGTCTAGAGACTATACTCCCTGACCCAGACCAATCACTTCAAAAACAGTATACTATTAATCAAACTGGGAGATACATTTTTAGATCATGAATATGTTAGCACAAAGTCATCATGACTATTGGAAAAACAAACCCAAAATCACTTGAAGTGCTCACCCTGCACTTAAGGTGGGCTACAGACATCTTTTCATAAATGAAAGAGAGGCTATTTTGGCCCAGGAGACAGATATGATTTTGCAGGATATAACTTATCTCAAGTGACTAGGTGATATAGAGGATTGAGTGCCAGAATTAAAGTCAGACTCATCTTCCTGAGCTTAAATATGCTCTTAGACACTTACTAACTGTGTGATCCTGGCCAAGTCACTTAATCCTATTTGCTTCAATTTCTTCATCTGTAAAATGAGCTGGAGAAGGAAATGGCAAATCCCTCTTTGCCAAGAAATCCTCAAATGGGGTCAAGAAGAGTTGGATATAACTGAAACAATTGAATAATAATAAATTGTTACCTCCGTCGTAAGGGAAATGATTCATAATTCCAGAGCTGTGTACCCTTCCTCTACAGAAGGGTTGTTTGTACCCTCTTTTAATTTGGACACAAAGAGCATTGTCAGGCATACAACTGATAAAGAAGTATTCCCATCAACATCCTTTCCCCCTCTATTACTCACTCACCTGCTAATGATGTGAAATGTCAGGTTGATACATAAGATCCTGTTGTCACATTATGAAACATAATAACAAAAGGATCATTACATCATAATTCATTATTGCAAAATAGCAAAGAGTTTTTATTAATGACTTCACAGGGTTTTCAAAGTTTCCAACTTTGAAATTGGCCATCTTATCTCTGACCAGCTTTCCAAATGCTTCAGGTTTATGACCTCAAATCACTTTCCTGGAAATATGAGTACAACACATTAACACTATTAAGAGCCTATGCCACTGAGGACATCTGGGCTAAAAATCACCCAGATTGAAGTTTTCTGGAGTCCCAGTTGAGATTCCATTTGTGATCAACAATGTTTTACTTCTCAGCTAGTGATCCGGGTACTAACAACCTTCACTATTTTTTCCATGTTAATGTAATGACTGCTGCAAATCAGATCTTCTTATTTCATGGTGGGAGAAAAAAAATAAACTAGAAAAGCCTCATGTGCAAATCCTCAATATTTTCCAGATGAGAGAAAAAAAAGCAACAGTGGAAAAATTGTTTTAAAATCTGAATGTTAGAAACTATAAAATATATGGCTAGTTCTAAAGCATTTAGGTACTTGAAGGGTAGTCCTTCTGCTTTTGAATGCATAATATTTATCCTAGCTCTAGTAAATATCACAGCCAAAGAGTTCTAATCGAAGAGTAATGCTTTGATTCCATGACTTGGGAATGATACGGATGAACCTGGAAAAGATGGGTGGGTTGAAAAAATTCTTGACGTGTCCTTTGGGATTAACATTTCCCACAAAAATCTGAAAATGAAGGATAAGAAAAGAATTAGCACAAGAAAGGCATGCAGAAAGATACCCAGAGAAACTCTTTATGCCCTTTAATTCAGATGGGATGTTTTCTGTACTTTCTGTCCAGTTCCCCCTCCTCCTTGTAGGATAGGATACTTTTGTGAACTCATCATAGACCTTGCCTGGGCATGTGAGTTTCTAGGTTGATATAGAAGAAGATGAAAAAAGCTAATAAGGAGGAAGAAGGTAGCTAGAGATCAGTAGAGGCACTTCTATAGGTAATAACTATGACAGGTAGTAAAAACTAATTTATATTGTTCATTTAAAAAATGCAACTATAAAGCATTATGTTGGACATGTAGTTGGAAGATCTTACTAGCTATGTGACCTTCACCAAGTGATTTAACCTCCCTGAGCCTCAGTTTTCCCATCAAAAATGGAGGATAAAATAATAGCTTTATTATCTCCTAGCTTTGTGAGGAAAACCAAATGAGTTAATGAAGCAATTATAAGTTACGAGCGCTATGCCTGGGAATTTGTAAGCACTTCATAAATGATAAATGAAGAGATGTCCTATTTCTGCACCAGAGTTCCTTGAGGGCAAAAATTTCTTTGTATTCTGCTGTTTTGCTATGGCCTAGTTCATAGCAATGCCTTCCTCTGTAAATGTTTGTTGGTGATGACCAGAATGTTTCCGGTTCTGAAAATGGCTACCTTCACTGCTGGGTAAGAGGAACCAGTTTAGCAAGCTATTCATAACACAAAAAGAAGTTAGAGGTGTGATATAGCAGGTCACTTTTGAGGAACTCTGCTTTCCCACACTTTGCATTAGAAGGCCCTACTTGTTGCTTCAGAATCACTGTAATGAAGGAGCTGGCTGCCATGCAGGTGAAGTGTAGAGGATGGAATTATGCCAGCCCCCCAGGACTCTAGGCTGGAGGACAGAGTGGTATATGCACCAGGGGTCCTGGACCCAAACTGGCAGAGAGATGGTTGAAACTCACTCACTAGCAAAGCCTAGCCCTTTTAAGCTCAGGATTCTATGGGCCAGCCCTGAGAAATGAAAGTAATCCTATTGGACAATAGGAGAGGTCAAGCAGGAAGGAGGTTGACACTTCCTGGACCTAACTGCTTAATGGAGTTTGCCAGCTGTAACTTATAGAATGTTCAGACAAGTGACATTTACTTGGTCTTTGGTTAAGGTAAGTCAACGACTTCAAGATCTTTAAGCTTATAGGTCAAAGGGGTTTATCAGTGATAAATTGAATTAAGTAAGAGGGATTGGAAAGTGGGTAAGGTAAGCTAAGATCTTGAGATGACTAACTTCAATTAACTACTCTAAGAAATACTGAAGGTCTTCCTATGGTGCAGAAGAAAAGAACGCCTTAGGGACAGACTTAACTCTGATATGCTTCATTGCTGACCCAGGGCTGTGAAGCCCTGGGCCAGATGGTGATGTCTTGAGGATAGAAATAGACTCTTGTTTCCTAAAAGGGTTGTTGGGTTTGCCAAAGAGCTGTTGGTATTTGGCTAGCAATGGTAATTGTGCCTACCTGCCTAAGGGAATCTAAACCCAAACCACCCCAAGGCCCAGTTCCACATTCCTCCTCCCTCTCCCTCAGTTCAGCCCAGAAGTAGAAGAAGAAATAAACAACTGAAGTCAGGGGTCTGGGACCCTTCTTTTATACCCTGACTTCAAACTGCCATCCTGGCACCTGCCTGGGTTTCATGCCAGGTTCTGTGTTCTAAATGGACAACTGCCAGCTTGCAGCTATGAAAGCATGTTTGCAAGATTTTATACACTACACTAATACAGCACAAGTTTATTATCAGTGTATATCAAATTTAATTAAATAATTAAAAACCCTTGGATAATTAATGATTATGATAATAATAATAAGCTTAAGCACTAATGCTTTTATTCAGCTACCAAAAGCAGTTATTTTTTTTCCACTTGTGCACTAGTCCATGGGACAATAAATCTACACAAAAGAAAGTATCACAGTGACATCATAGGGCCATTTAAATTTAATTTTTACCAAATGATATGAAAAAGAAAGATTTTTGCATGATAAAACTACTACTACTAACATATTAATGATAGTACTAAGTCTTCAAACACTATCTCTCCTCCAAATAAAAATGTTTTTCACATATTGGTGATGGATAATTAAAAGGCACTACCCCCAATTCCTGGTTGCACCAACCAAAGCATAGAAAATGAGATTAATTTTGGGCAAATCAATGACTTTTTCCTGTTGGCTTTTTAGCTGGTTTAGGTTTAAAATGCCAGAGTTGGATTAGATACTTCTAGGTTTCCTTCTAGCTCTAAAAATTCTGTTTCTAAACAAAACCTGGATATAAGCTTATAAGGTCAGAGAGTAGTGTTGGTGGAACTTAGATGTCCCTTTCCCAAGTACCTATCTTGGGGATTGCATTGCCATCTCTTTGCTAAAACTTCCCATCATACCTTTTCCGTCATAGACAATTTATCCTTATAAGGTTTCCATGATGTGCCGTGATCGCTGTAGAAGATGGCGTAAGTCATCACATACATTTCACTTGACAAAGACGTGGCACCTTGAGTTACAATTGCTGTTATTTTCTTGGGTTTGAGCAGGTCTATCTGAAGCCATTGCTTATTGTTGTTTGACTGAGAAAGTTACAGACATTTTAACAAGTCAAATGCTTTAGGTATATAATATTTACAGACATGAATCATAAAGGGAGAGATAAAAGGATGGGAAATTCTTTGTGTGCTACTTCAGATGGATCGTGGTTTTACAAAAGACTTCAGGGTATATGATTTATCTTGAAATAGTTGAAAGGCTGGTATGAGGAACAGGGATTAGATTTGTTCTACTTGATCTCAGGGGAGAGAATGAAGAACAATGGATAGATGCCATAAAGAAAAAATTCCTTAAAAACTGGTTATTCAAAATGGGATGCACTGCCTCAAGAGGGTGGCTCCTCACCAAACATCTTAGAACCAAGGTTGGAAGGCTACGCACATGCAGAGTATATTATAGAGGGGTACCTTTTGTAGTTAGTGATTGAACTGAATGGCCATTGAGACCCCTTGTCATTTTGTGATGATGCAAGAAATAATATTGGGCAGGTAGGTTGCACAGTGGATAGAATGCCATCAGGAATTCATCTTTGTGAGTTCAAATTTGGCCTCAGACACTTACTAACTATATGACCCAATGCAAAGTCATTTAACTCTGCCTCAATTTCTTCGTCTGTAAAATGAGCTTGGATAAGGAAATGGTAAACCACACCAGTATCTTTGCCAAAGAAACCCCAAATGTGTTCATGAAGAGTCAGAAACAACTGAAACAACTGAAGAAAGAGAGATAAAATCCCTCCTTTTATGCAACTTTGCCAGATAAGCCTAGAAATAATTTTGAAGCTCTATATAGAGAAATACAATGGTGCTCTGCATCAGTCAAATTCTAGCCACCACCCTGGAATTTGAACTTTTGAAATTCCTTAACCTTGGGTGATCCCCACCAACCAGTTACTCTTTCCATTTCTGCTCCCAGTCTGCTGAGTGTTACTGAAGAAGCCAAGAAATAATGCTAATTTCATCCAGTGTGAATTTATTGCATAACCTTGGCTGAGTATTTGTTGCTACTCAGAAACACTTTAATTAGTTCTTACTGGCACCATATCATATTCTCTGTGGAAACTTTGGCAGCCCTTCTCTCTTTCCATCCTTCACATTTAGAGCAAATTGATTTCTCTTCTGTTTTTGAGATCAAAGCTGTGTGACCTGAGTTCTCTTGACTTTGTAGGACTTTAGAATTGGAAGATAACTTAGATATAATTTAATCTTACCCCCCACCCATTTTACAAGTGAGGAAAATGAGACCCATAAAGTTTAGGTTGATTGGTTGCAGTAAAACACTCAATAACAGCCAAAATTCAAACCGAGGTTCTCTATTTGAAATCCAATGCTTTTTTCACCTCACAATAGTTACTTCTACTTCCTTATCCATATTAAAACTTTTCTTGGCCTTCTCCTATCTTCTTTTCCTTCTCAAAACTCTATTCCATTCCAAAGCTACTTATTGACATTTATTGGTTGTTGTTCAATAATTTCAGTCATATTCAACTCTTCTTTGGGGTTTTCTTGGAAGAAATATTGGAGTGGCTTGTTATTTCTTTCTCCAGGTTATTTTACAGGTGAGGAAACTGAGGCAAAGAGGGTTAAGTGATTTGTCCAAGCTTACAAAGCTAGTGTCAGAGGCTATATTTAAACTCAGGGAGATGAGTCTGATTTAGGCCACCCAGCTGCCCCATGTACCCTTAATTCTGTCCTTTGTCAACCAGTCACAGTTATTTTAAAACTTTTAATCTTTTCCCTTTGCTCTTTCTATAAACATACTCTGACCTGGATGAAGAAAAAAACAAAACAGCCTTCCAAAAAACCCTTGAACCCATTGATATTCCAGTAATTGTTTAATAATTGACTGAAAAAAACATACTCTTGACACACTTTTATGTTTAATCTGCATTAACATTTTCTCTATTACTTAAGCCCATGAAAGCAACAAAACTATAAACCAAGTCCTTATTTATAACATTTGTTGATTTTTGAAGTATTAATGCTCACACTGAAAATTTAATAATTGGCTTTCTAGAGTCAGCACCAACTAGCTTTGGTACACATTTGTTCATATCCTATATTCTCTCTCCTTTTATCTGCTGGATTTTTCCAAAGTAGTCCAAGTAATAACTTATACCAGTTATTCTACTTATTGATGCCTTTGCAGAGTGATTTCCATTTCTATTATTCTACTGAAATTATTCTGTTAAGGTTCACCAGTAACATAACTGCCAAATACAATAGACTGTTTTCAGTCTTCAGTCTCCAGGTGCTGGCCTTGGAGTCAGAAACAGGGTTTGAATTCCACCACTGAGAACATCTAAGTTCTATGACCTTGGGCAAGTTTTCTAAAGTCTCTTAAACTCAGTTTCCTCATCTTTGAAATGGACATGAAAATAGAACCTTCCTCAGAGGAGAATTAGATTAAATAATGTGTATAAAGTGCTTTGTAAAACAACTTATTATTAATAAAATTATAAATAAAATCTTTAAAAAAGATTTGGAAAGTAGTCCAAGTAACAAATAAAACATAATAATATATTACATGTAATATGTTATATTATATCAAAATATAAATAAAATCTTTTTTTAAAGATATTGTTCTTCTCAAAAAATTTTAGTGTAGTTTTAAATCACTAAACATTTATTAAGGACTATGATAAATAAAAAATGGAAAAAGACAGTCCCTGCCCTAAAAGTGCTTACAATCTAATTGGAAGCATTTTCTATTTACAAAAACTGCCTCTCTAAAAAGGTATCTTCCATGCCTGAAATGTACTTCCTCATTACTTCCCTTGGATTTTCAAAGCTAATTTCAAACCCCACTCCTATATGTAGATTTTCCCTAGCTGCTAATTCTTCTCTCTCCAAAATTACCTTATCTTCCTTTTGTGTGTGTATGCTTATGTGTTTATATGTAGTCAACTCCTTTTCTCCTCTCTGAGAGAATATAAGCTCCTTGAAGGCAGGAACTGTTTCATTTTTGTCTTTTTATCCTCAGTGTCTGGCACATAGTATATACTTGAAAAATGCTGGTTGGTGGATGATAATTACATAAAGAGCCATCTGCATAAAGATAATAATTAAATTTATGGAATATGATGTGATCACCATGAGAGGAAAACGAGAGAAGAAAAGGACTCAGGATAGATTCCTGGACACACTGTGGATACATGTAGTGGATAATGCTTAAGGCCTGAGAAGGTTTAGCCCAATAGGTAAGAAGAGAATCAGAAATTACAATTCCTTGTGGAGGAAAGAGCCCCTAGAATGAAGGAAATGGTCAGCAATGTCAAATGCTATAGAGAGATAAAGCAAAGAGTCTCGAGAAAAAAGCCATTAAATTTGGCAATGGAGAGATGATTAGGGATAGGAGAAGAGTAGTCTCAGCTGACAAGTAGGACTGAAAGCCAGGCTGCCAGGGGTTGAGAGCTGAATGGAAGGAGCTGAATATTTTTTGCCTCCCTTTTAAATGAGAACATTTGACTAATTGATTTCTACTGATCCTACTAGTGCTAAAATCCTATGCCTCTATGTCCCATGCATTCCCATTTCTGTGCCTTGATGTATGCCATTCCATGGCTAAGAGATGCCTTTTTCCTCCTCTCTTTCTGTCATGGGCTTCCCTTGATTCCTCTCCATCAGAAACTAGAGAGAATCCAAGCAGAATCCCAAGTAGAAATGAGAAGGAAAGATGAAATTATCTGACCTTGAAGAACTCTTGGCTTATACTTCCCCTGAGTAAGTCATTTAACTCCCATCTGCCTCAATTTCCTCAGTTGTATAATGGGAATAATAATAGCATTTATACCACAGAGTTGGTTGAGGATCAACTGAGATATTTGTAAAGTACTTAACATAGTGAAGGGTTCTGTAAGCACATAGTAAGTACTTCGTTTTAAATGTTTATTCCATTTCTCCCCACTTGCGATGATATATAGGTGTGGGAAACTCTTGCTAAGAAATCTCCTTCCACTGAGGTAACTTGGCAACTAATCTGGGAATACTGTTCACTAGGTACATGTTTATTGAATTGAACAGCCTCTAAAATGGAACCATGAGAACTGGATAGTCAATCAGCAAGCATTTATTAAATACCTATTGTGTACAATAGATAAACAGATAGAGAGATAGAGAGAACATTTATTAATCATTTGCTCTATAATAGGTTCTTTGCTAAACCCTGGGAATATAGATATAGGTAACAAACAATGTTATCTTTAGCCATTGAATAGTGATGAATGAGTTTGCATCCTCTGAGGTAGAACTTGGCCAAAAAATAAAATAAAATAAAATAAAATAAACCCCCTTCCTTACTGTTTTGTCCTCATGCTAATAAAATAGGACTTTTTTCAAAATGACAGCAGCACTACAAAGGTGAGAGAGAGAGAGGAGAGAGAGGGAGAGGAAGAGAGGAAGAGAGAGAGAGAGACAAAGAGAGAGAGAGAGAGAGAGGGAGAGGAAGAGAGGAAGAGAGAGAGAGAGACAAAGAGAGAGAGAGAGAGAGAGAGAGAGAGAGAGAGAGAGAGAGAGAGAGAGAGCGAGAGA
>NC_058133.1:63252897-63267078 GCF_016433145.1 Gracilinanus agilis
CTTATATTAGGAAAAGATAAAGAAATGAACAATTGATTAATATCTAATGAATATCAAATAAAAAATTAAAATAAAATCCTTTTTGAACAAAATATAGCAATTTATGAAAGGAATCATTCATTATGATTAACTTGGAGTTATACAGGTGATTGAAGAATGGTTAAACTCTAGGAAAACAACCATCATGATCATATTAAAAAATGAAATTGATCATAGAGAAGTCAGCATAACCAAATGTTGTTCCTATCAGAAATGGGCAGTTTCAGGAATGCTCCCTTTGGGACAAAGATGTGTTGACAGAGTGATGGCAGGTGATGCTATGGCTGGCAGACCAAAAGGAGAGACCAAGATCCTAGTGCAGATGGCATTCTTACAAACCTCATCTGAAGTCTACCATTTCAGGGCATGGCGATAACTTAAGGGAAAACCAATACTCCTCAAACTGAAGCTAAATTACCTCAAGATTTTTATTTGGGATAGTGGATAGAGTGTTTTAGGCAGCTAGGTGGCAAAGTGGATAGAATCTGGGCCTAGAGTCAAGAAGACATCTTTGTGAATTTAAATCTGGCTTCAGAAACATATTAGTTGTGTGACCCTGGGTAAGTTGACCTTGTTTACCTCAGTTTCCTCATCTATAAAATGAATTGGAGAGGGTGATGGTAGTGTCTTTGTCATAAAAACCCCAAATAAGCTCTTGAAGAGTCAAATACAATTGACAAATGACTGAACAACAACAGCACAATAGATTGCTTGATGCAGATTCAAAGAAAAGTGTTAATGTACCATCCCTGAAGTTTACTAAGTGTGTAACCATAGAAAAGTTACCTAATTTATCTGTCTTAGTTTCTTAACATGTAAATTGGGATTAACAATAGCTGAGAGATCTACGTAGCTTGTAGAGTTGTTGTAGGGCTCAAATGAGCCCAATGTTTCTCAAAATAAAATGAACATTTTGTTTTATTATATATTTATTATACTACATATTTTTATATATCATATTATATAATTCTATAATTATATCAATAAATTATTGTATATCAATATACTATGTATTATATAAGTAGATAATATATAAACATGTGTTTATATATTATAGACATAATATACATGTTCTTTAATATTAATAAATAGGAATTTAATATTATGATGTTTTATTATATAACAACTATTTATATAATAGCATAATTTAGTATAGATTTGATATAACTGTACTTTATTACATATTTAATGCAGTATATGTTATTATACATTTAATATATTTAATACAATAATATGCATATGATACAATACATACACATAATACAACATATATTTAACGTGCTACCATGTTTTATCATATATTTAACATATTTATTATAATACTATATTGCAAATAAAATATGAGATAAGTCTTTGTAATCTTTAAAGCATCTTAAAGTTTGTTCTTATTACTCCTTCTTGTCTCCCATTCTCTCCTCTTCCTTTTTGTCTTGCAAACTATCAGACATAGCAAAAATGGACCCAATTATTTTAAGTAACTGAAAATGATCCATCAGTAATCTGCTCTGCCAAACCTGTTCCTATGACTAGTGGAGGAAGAACCAGTAAGTCTTCATTCCTTACCTTGGACCTCGCAGCCCTGCAATTCCAGTCGAAGAGTAGGTCTGTTGTAGGAATGAATTGGGTTGATCCTAATATATTTAGCTACAATGGGTGGGTCAAAGAGATTTTCTTTGATGGAAGAAGCATCTGAATTACCCTCAAAGTACTAGAAAGAAAAATCAGGGACAGAGCATCAAAAATTATTTCCTTGTAATTCTACATATTTTATTTAATGTATTTAAAATTAATGCATTTAAAAACATTATTTTGAGGAAGGATAGACTTCATCAGACTACCTAACAGGTCAATGAAAGAAGAAACATTAAGGCATGGCTCAGGTATGATTTCTTCTAATAGGATTTTAATGAGCCCCCAGTTACAGCTACCTCTTCCTCTTGACACTACTTCATATCATTTTGTACATTCTTTGCTTATCTCCATCTATGTCTAGGTTGTATGCCCCCTTAGTAGGATGCCTTGCTGAGGGCAAGAAGAGTTTCATTTCTACCTTTGTGGCCCTACTAAGTAGCATAGTGCCAGATATGGATTAGGTATGTAAACACTGTTGAAACGCAATCAGTTTCTGACATGCACTGTGATACTTCCCTAAAGATGGAATATTAGCCCATTTCTTCCAGAATTTTGTGATCTTGAAGACCTGACTTAGTTATTCCAGTGAAAAAACTGCCAATTCTTTTGAATAGTTTATTTTTGCCTGAAGAATGACTGTGAAGGAGTTGGATAGAAGGCAAGGAAGAATTTTTATAGTTACCTAGTTTTATGGAAACCATGAAACTGACTTAGGTTACTTCAAAATTCTGAAAAATACTTCCAACCATAGGATAACTTGCCTGTTTCCCCCAATTGCTTAATTCCCTCTCTCCCTAACTGTTTTGTATTTAACTTGTATTTATTCTATATATGTTCACAATGTCTCTCATAATAGAATTTAAGCTTCTTGAGAACAGGGATTATTTCATTTTCTGGCTTTGTATCTTGGCATTTGATACACAGTAGGACCATATTAAATTCTTGCCAAATGATTGGCTCTGGAATTGAAAGATCTGGTTGGTTGAAAGTTCTTTATTTGATGTTTAATTTTTGTTTAACCTTAAAACTGAAGTAAAAAAAGAGGTCTTCCAGATTTGTTGGTATTAGAATGACTATAAACTTCTTTGTATTTGAAAATCGAATGAGTTTAAGCCTGTATTGGGGTTCATTTTGTGAGGGAGGCCTACTGCAGAAAATGCCATGCCTCCTTTTTCTTTTCATGAAATATTATAGAAAGGCAAGTCAAGGGCATTTAAACGTTGAAGAATACTTGTACAGTCTGTCATTTGGTTTGTTATTTAAAATTGATTTCCATTCTAGTCCTACCTCCTCTCAAAAGCTAATTAATAGAGATCAATATTACTTGTTTTCTAGAGTATTATAATTCTTTACCCACATCCTATGGCATTTAAGTCATAGAATGAACATTTTTAAGCATGAAAATTAACTCAGTAAGAAGAATGAATATAAACTCTTTGAGGTCTGAGAACATGGCTCTGTTTGGCTTAGCTTGTTTTTTTGTGCAATATCTGTCATGGGGAGAACACTTGGTCATTTTGGGGTCCTATTAATGTCCAGAGACGCAACACTGTATAGTAGCAGAGAACTGATTTACATCTTTCTTCTTATATACACTGAGGGTATAATTTTGACTTTTCAGAACTCCAAGCAGCTTTCTTAAGATTTTAAGTTCAAGAGAATGTGTTGATCTTGACTGATATAGGGTATTTTCCTCACCTGAGGAAACCATTGGAATCACAGGTTCTGTCCCTATGTCACTTTGTCAAGTTTTCTACATTGGGAGTCCCCTGGCATCAGTCTTGTTTTTAGTAGGTCATCCATTTCCACCTACCACTAAGTAAATACTTTAGAAATGGGATCATTTCAAACACCTTGAGAAGACTATTTCCCAGAAATATCTACCTCCTGTTTTGAGGTGCTATTCCCTTTGAAGTATTTCCACATTCTTCCGTTAGAGCTATATGCAATGCGGAATTGGGTGATATAGTAGGAGGTCAGGTACTGTTTGGCCCCTTGGGTCTGAATCCCGGTAAGTACAACTTCTCGTTGAAAATCCACCTTTAACAGAAGCAGATGCATTAGATAATCATCCTTGTCTGCAAAGTAGTTAAAGCTTACTTTATAATTATACAGCTTACTCTAAAAATACAGCTGACTGTTACACACAAGCCTCAATTTTCTTCAGAGATATCTTTCATCAAATTATATTATAAACCCTTTGTAGGCAGAAACCTTGTCAGATGCTTTCATTGTAGACCCTTTATATTATCTAGCATATCAGATTCAAACATGTAGAAAGAAGCAGGTTGCAACCGTGAGAAAGTATTCTGTTTGGAGTCAGAAAGAATTGAGTTTGAATCCCATCTTGGACATTAACTTAACTCTGAGACAAGCCATTTAACCTTCAAGTCTCAGTTTCTTCATTTACAAAACAGAGGTAATTATAGAATCTGTTTCATAGGGACCATTTGTTGTTGCTGAGTTATTTCAGTTGTCTGTCTCTTCAAGACCCTATTTGGGTTTTCTTGGCAAAGATATTGGAATGGTTTGCCATTTTCTTCTTGAATTCATTTTCCAGGTAAAGAAACTTAATCTATAACCCAACAGGGTTAAATGACTTGCTATGGAGCAAGTGTCTGAGGCCATATTTGAACTTGGGAAGATGACTCAGGTCTTGCACTCTATTCATTGTGTCACCTCGCTACCCTTACAGGGACCACAGAATCATAGATTTACAGGTGGGAGGGACCTCAGTGACTTGCCCAAGATTACACAGGCAGTAAGTGATAGAAGTAGTATCAAATGATGCAATGTAGGTGAAGTAATTTGCATATTATAAAAAGCCATATAATTGTTAGCTATTGCTATTATAGACTTATAGGGTTGTCTGAGATTAGAGGGATTAAATGATTTGCTCAGAATCTTATAACTTACAAGTATCAAAGGTAGAATTTGAATCCAGGTATTCTAGACTCCAGTTCCAGCCCTTTTTCCGCTGTATCACACAGCCTATTACATTGCTAAGATAAATAGTAGGTGCCCAAGAAAGATTTCTTGACTGATCATCTGGTTGATTCACCTAGCCCAAATTTATTTTGAGCTAGATATTTGATCTCTACTCAAAATATTAATGAATATTAACAGAATGAAGAGATACAGTTCAAATGTAAGGGGGTATAGGTAGTTACATATAACAGACATTATCAGGGTACTAAGGAAGGCACACCTGGATCCAGGGTTCAGTTGAAAGAGAGTTTCCTCGTTTTTCTGTACTCCAAGCATTGTAAGATCCACCATTATTTAACCTTGCTAATTTAGGGTGCCAATAACCTAAATTTCAAGGAAAGAAGAAAACAAGGAATTTGGATTTGGAAAAAAATTAAGAATCCAACAATTCTCAGTTTGAGTGGAAAATCACTTTTCCCTCCTAGTTTTATGTTACAAAGAGACTATATAGCTGTGTATAGAGTTTAAGAGGCAACTAGACATCTGTGGCTAGCATTTATTAAATACTTACTATGAGACAAACATTGTACTAAGCTCTGGGATTACCAAGAAAGGCAAAACTAACTTGAGCATCATCTTCTGCATAATGAGTTTTCTGACCTTCCTCCTAAATTACCTTAGATTTATACCCTTCCTCCTAAACTACCTTGTACTTAACTACTTTGTGTATGTTTGTATTTATTTACTTTATATATTTGTATATGTACTTGTTGACTCCTCCATCAGACTGTAAACTGGCAGGGATTGTTGCAGGCAGGGATTACTTTGTTTTTTGTCCTTGTATCTTCAGCATCCAGCACAGTGCCTGGCACATAGTAGGTGCTTAATAAATGCTTGTTGACAGATGAACTGACCGAACGATTGAAAGACTGAAACTTCTAATCTCAAGTCCATCCATAAATCAGAAAAGCCAAGATGTAGAGTAAAGGCAGGAACTTTCCTGAATTCTCCTCAATTCCTCTCCAAAAAACTTAAAAATAACATCTCAAAATGAGTTCTGGAGTAGCACAATTAACAAAATGATGAGGTGAAACAATTTTCTAACCCAAGACAACTTAGAAATTTGTCAGGAAAGATCTGTTCCACTGAGGTGAGAGTGGAGTCCAGCCCAGGGCAGGCACTACCTCAGCAAGCCAGCAGCAGGCTCTGTTCTGTCAAGCTAGCCTGGACCTTGGAGGTAATTGAATGAGCAGTGACTTTTGGAGCTCTCAGCCCCCAGAAAGTAAAGGGGCCAGACAAGTAGTCAGAAGAATTCAGAGATACTTTCCTAGCACTGGGTGCAAGACTCTTGTATTGCCTATATAAGGACCTGTGTTGCAGACCCAGATCTCAGTCCCAGTACGAGGACCACTAGCACAATAGAGTATGAGCCCACAGGGGAACAGAGACCCTGGTCACTGTTCCAAGATGGAATATAGTGCTTGTGGCTACTAGTAAATCAGAGCATGTGCAAGGAGAGACTACTTTTCCTCAGATCATGTACCTTAGAAGAACTGAAAACTTAAAAGTTTCCCATAGTTTGTTCTGAAAATAGCACCACGAAAAATCTAAAGCTTGAGACAGTACCCACTCTACCCCAGGAGCAGAACCCAACTTAAAGTTAAGGTTCAAGAAATAGGTTGTGAAAATGAGCAAAACAAACAAACAAGAACCTGATTATAAAAATTATCATGGTGATAGGGAACATGAAGTCCATCTAGTCAGTCTCTTAACACTCAAATGATTCACCCACTCCTTTTGACCTCCCTACTTCCTATATCCTCCCATCCCTCAGCACCTCAGCCTTATTATTCTGCTAGACATTTGAGTTCCTATTGGGAAATGTCTACACCAACTTCCACTCCCTGACTTTAATTGTCGAACTTTTACAAAAATCTTCCAAGTTGATTGGGAACTAATAAAGGCAGACTTGGACCATTTGAATGTAGTAAGGTGGAAAGTCAATGTAGCTTTAATATTTGGGTAATTTAGAATTTCTATCATGGGTATATGTGTATGCAGTGTGTGTGTGTGTGTGTGTGTGTGTGTGTGTGTATCCCCTTCCAAAGAAAAAGATTTTTTTTTAAAGGATATCAATGTCTGAGGGGAGGGAGTTGGAAGAGATACAGGGATAAGACCAAATGGTCTTGTCTGATTATGTTAAATATGTTCACTGGGGACTTAGTCCAATCATTCTGTTTATATCTATTGGTGGCATGTGAAGGAGGAAAAAGGAAATTCCTTGAATGTCCCTGTCATCAGAGCCATGAGAAGGAATTTTTGTTCCTTGAGGCAGGCATCAAAAATGTCACCCAGACACAGAAAACACTCTTAGTAGGGAGGAGAGGGTAGACTTTCCCCACAGGGAGATACAGAGAACCATCCTATAAGCACTAGGAAGCTGCTACTAAAAAGAAAGTTCATGCCCAAGAAAGCAGATCATTTGCTTATTTGAACTCATAATTCCTAATAAGGCAATAAGGCCAAATTTTTTTCTTTTACACTTGGAATCTAAGAAATTTGATTACTGGGGCTAGAGTAGCAGCTCTTAAAGTCATCGTTATAATAAAATATCAAGAATATTGAATATTAATATTCTATCAGTACATTTTACTCTTCCCCCCACCCAGAGAACTATTTCAAGTGTAGAGAAGAATCCACTAGGTTCCTGACCCTAACTTTCCTGTCATTTGAATCTACTTTCCCCTAAGGATGGGCCATATTTTAAACAAAAATCAAGGTCATTTGTTGGAACAGAGCAAATATTTCCTTCTCTATTCTTTACAGGATTTACAGCTCAAAAGAATCTTATGGATCACCTATTCCAATCCCTCCCTTTGACAAAGAAAGTCAGTGTCTTAGGCAAGTGGAGAGGCCAAAATCACACAAGTACTGTCTGAAACTGGTCCAGTTTCCAAACCAAGGATTTTAATTCATATCATCTGATTCCAAGGCTTGTTACTTCCTATTATGCAATGCTCCTTCCATATGATTCGTATGAATTAAGATTACCAGAGGTTATTCCAAGAGACAGCATGGCAGAATGTAAGTAGATTCAGACTTGAGTTTGGATCTTAGCTCTGACACTAGCCATTTGACCATGGGCCCATCACGTAACCTCTGACCATCTGTTTCTTTTTTTGGTAAAAGGGGGATATTTAACAGAGTTGCTATAAAAATGTGCTTTGTAATTCATAAAAAGCAATAGGAACATAATGGTTATTGTTATCTCACATGGCTGTGTTAGGGAAAACTGTAAAATTTGAAGTACTATGTAAACGTGAGCTGTTATTATTATAATAAATATAGCTTTTGCTTCACATAAACAGAGCTCCAGAGCCCTAGGACTATTCTTGTCTCCCACCACCACCAAGCAAAGTCTTCTGTGACCTGGGGTGGATTTCACAGAGACACTTTCACAATCTGGATTCAACTTTCCAAGGGAAAAAAAAAACATATTGCTGAGGTAGATGTTTACACTTACCCAGATGCTCAGATGCACTTATCTGTGAATCGGCTATAATGCCAGTGCTTAAGCCCATGGGCATCTTGCATTCTATGGAGAAGAGAAAAAATGTCAATGTGGTGATTACTGAAGTTTTTGAAAATAAATGCTACCCCCTGCCTCAGCTTCCAAATTTAAGTCTTCTGGCAGTTAGAGTTCTTTATAACCTGACTCTTTCTAGCCTTTACTCTTTCCCCCAATCTCTAAACTAGCTACCCTGACTTACTTATGACATAACCCTCCATGTCTCCAAACTCTTTGCCTTTGTTCTGTCTTTTCTTCCATGCTTGGAATGCTCTACCCATTCACCTCTGTTTAGTTTTCCTGGCTTGCTTTAAGACTCAGCTTGAATCCTACCTTTGAAAGGGATCCTTTCTCAATTCCCTAGCAGCTGATGATTTCTCTTTTAGATTACCTTCCATCTTATTTCTATATAGATCATGGTAAGTTCTAGTTATTAACTTCTTGTTTTTCACATTAGAAAGTAAGCTTCATGAGAGTAGGGACTATTTTTTGTCTTTCTTTGAATCCTCAGCACTTAACACAGTATTTACTACTTGTATTGTTGTTGTTGAATCATTTCAGTCACATCCAGCCCTTTGTGACTCCATTGCGGGTTTTCTTGGCAAAATTACCAGAGTGGTTTGTCATTTCCTTCTCTGGCTCATTTTATAGATGAGAAACTGAAGCAAATAGAGTTAAGAGGCTAGCTCAAGTTCACATAGCTAATAAGTATCTGAGGCCAGATTTGAACTCATGAAGATGAGTTTTCCTAATTCTAAGCCCAGTGCCCTATCCATTGCACCACCTAACTCATAAGCACTTAATAAATAGAAACTTGTTGATTGACTGACAATAGCATTATCTTAAATACAGTAGAGCATGCCAGGTAAAGTGAGATTATTCCTTTTGAGAAGTATATCTAGTCAGTAGAAATGATATAGCATCAGGGTTCAAATACAGGGCACTTGAAAGGCCTTTGGGTATGGGTAATGGGAAAAGAAATGGGTAAATTTTTTGACTTAGTTTCAATCTGCTTGGATCTTTTTCACTTAACAAGTTCACTCTCTTACAGTTACCATGAAGGTGATGAGGCTACCAAAACTCAGAGAATGGAAAGAAGAGCCGGACACTGTTTCTGAAGGACATCTTGCTGGCCGGTATTGCAGTGGCACTGTTGAAACTATCATGGTCAATTCATAGCCTGGATCATTACAGTAACTGTTGGGCTCCTGAAGCTTCCTCACCAGACTTTTTGAGAATCCCTGGGAATTTCTGAAAGTCAGATCACCCCTGTACCATCGCTGCCTTGACAGTGATTTTCTTTTAATCCAAAGTATTTAGGTAGCTTGGAATTATGTTTATCATTTTGTTGCATGAGAGATAATCTAATCACCAATAACTAAGAGGACATTTGGTTTGGGGTAGTGAAGATGGGTTTATGCTCTTTTTCCTGGCTCCCATGGGACCAATGCTTATAATTTATGAAACAGATGACCTCTCTGGTATATGTTCTTTGCCTGTGAAGGAGAATAAAGCTAAATGGTCCACACATGGACTGGATCCACATTCTTGGTGTCAGTGGCATCATGTTCCAATCAGTTGAGCCATCATGTAATGATTAGTCTCCTGTAGGAAATACTGGGTGACTGTTTCGAAGTGTTCTGGTCCATGAGTATGCAAACCACTTCATGGTAATATACTGCTGATTCCCAGAATTTGTCTTTTCTCATAGCTCCAGAGTTCTGAAAATGATACTGAATAGATCATGCTATATACACACACAGTACCTTTATCTATTATAAGGAATGGTGTTTGCATTCCTTCTTTTTGATTTTCTCCCACCTCAGTGTCTAAGAGCCATATACCAGGTCTTGACGCTTTCATTTCAAGAGTTTTAAATGAACCTAGAATGGAGAGAAGGAAAAAGTTAAACATTCAAAAATATTTTTGCTTTTCTTCATCTTCCTAGTTCTTAGCATGAGGACTGGCACATAATAAATTCTTAATAAATGTATGCTGACTGACTGAATACTATGTTGGCTAAGAGTTATCAGAGGAGTTTAAGATTCTCTCTGCCCTTGAGAAGTGAAGGCCTACAAGAATAGTGGAAAAACTGGAAGTGGAATCTTTGTTTTTTTTTCCTGCAGAACTTCTTTTAGGTATACTTTCATCAATGAAATAAAAATGGAAAAATACATCAAATGTTTTCACTTATTTTTCCCTGAAATTCCTCTGTACATAACAAAAATGACTACTTTATGAGCAAAATAAGTAATCTCTAATGCATTCTATGTTCCTAGACAAAGGGATTTTAGGTGAATAAAGGTTTCAAATAAACACTGTCCTCCTATTTCATCTTTGCCCTCCAACTTCATCATCAAAAAAAGGAACTGCTCCCTAGCTGCCCCCTATGACTTCAAAATTTCCTAAATTTTACATTTTTAGGCAAGTCTATACCTGGGCCTGGAAAATCTCATGGGAGTATGTTCCATAACTTTCCATGTTTACTTATTCTGTTATTTCTCAAACCTCATACTCAAAAAATCTTTTTAAAATCATTCCCATCACAAAATTCAGTTGCTTATAATCTGTTCTTGATGGCTTTCTACTAGTTGCTTTATTCTTCTTCATAACAACTCATGAAACCAATTATGACTGTCTTTAGACATCTCTTTTCCAGGAGAAATATATTTTGTTTAAGTTATTAGGATGGAGGTGCAATCCGAGTCTTTCATTTTAAGTCCAAGTAAAAGATTTTCAGATTTCCTAATGTAGCCTTTGTTGCATAGGACTCCCTCACTCTGCCATATACAATTTCTTTCTCTGGAATGGCCCAGTTATTCCAACCTACCTTCACGCTCATTAGTGTTCCAAGGGAAGAACGACAATGGTTCAGTTATGATTCAATAGTCTATCAGGATCCTAGGGGTAATCCTGTTAAGAGTGGGGTACAAACTTCACACTCCTCACCACTATAGTTCTGAGTCCCCAGTCTGATGCCAAAAGCTATACAGCACAAAACATTTACTTGACAATAAGGCAAAAGCAGGAATAACTAAAATACTATAGTTATTCAATATAAAGCAAATCTAGCAACAATTAAAACATCACAGCCTACCCATAAACCTAGATCACACCCACGTCATGCTGTGGAAGACTATTTGTCAATCAAGCAGCATTTTAATAAGGTAAAAAGATACAAATAACTTAAGATTATAAACTTCTATAAGGGAGGGGCTCTGTATAGCCCCTCCTATGTAGACATACATATCAACTTATATACCACCATATCATCTGAATGGCAGAGTAGATAGTACTCTGAATTTAGAGTCATAAATCCCTAGCTTGGATCCTATCTAGTCTATTTGTAGGCTTTGTCACCCTGGGCAAATGTCTCTTCATCAGTTTCAAACCATTTTCCTCATCTGCAAAATGGGGAAAATAATATCTGCTCCATGATATGTACCAGAGTTGTTATCCTCAAATAAGGTGAGGCATAGAAGGTACTCTGTAAACTTCCAGATGCAATGTAGATGCCAGCATTTGGACATATTATCTTTCTTTTTTACCAGCTGCCATCTTTTATTGTTGGGTCCTAATAAATGGTTCTAAGTGAACTAGTAGTCCCTTTCTAGTTCAAGATTCTGCAAATCTGGGTTCTGCTGGCACAAACCCTGATATTTAGGTGATTGGGGAGAATTACAGAAACCAAGAAAGATTTTTTTATGACTTTGCAAAGATTTTCTTTCCACTGACAAGAGGCAGCATGTTATAGTACAGTGGTTCCCAAAAATTTTTGGCCTACTTCCCCCTTTCCAGAGAAAATATTACTTAACACCCCCTGTCACATATTATCACCGCCCCCTTACCCTATTCACCACCCTAAATGCACCTGTGGCCATTACCACCTCCCTGGACTGCTGCAGCATCCACCAGGGGGTGGTGTCACCCACTTTGTGAATCACTGGTATAGTAGAAAGTATGACAAGAGTTTGGGATTCAAATACTTTCTCTCACATTACTACCTGTGTGACTATGCATAAGTCATCTGATCTGTATAATCCTTTGATTCTGTGTGTATGTGTGTGCCATATGTAAATAAAATGAGATTAATAACACTTATGCTATTTACTTCAAAGGTTGTTGTGAAGATTAAATGAAATGATGAATGTATAATGGTTTGCCTAAAAGAAAAGATTACATCAATATCAGTTATTTATCATTTACCAGGAATCAGAGGGCAGACCCCTGAACGATGCTGTTGGGTTCCATTTTTCAGCAAGGTCTGACCATGAAAATGAACCACATGGATGTCCCTGGAACCGCCCATGTTCAGCAAGTGCCATCTCACATTCTCTTTTTCATACATCCTTAGGCCAGGCAAATTGTAGATTTGACCATTGATGGCTAAAAGGATAGAGGGTTACAACCAATTTTAAAACAATCCAAAGTGATTTAATTTCATTCATAAGCATTTATTAAATGCCTATTTTGTGTACAAGCATCATACTAACTTCTGGGAGAGATACAAATTTTATTTTCTACACAGCCCCTGCCCTTCTTTATCTTATATTTAATAAGAGGATAAGGTATAAACAGATTTTTTTTTAAATTCAACTTTATTTTATTTGGGGGCTAGAATTCTTACTCTCCCTTTCCCCTTCTCCCAACTATTGAAATAAGAAAAACAAAATCAGTTATAAATATGAATAGCCAATTTCCACATTAGCCTTGCCCAAGAAATTAAAAGTATATATTTTTTGTAAAATATGATAAAAATAATATCATTGTAAAACCCAGTGGAATTGCGTGTTGGCTATGGGAAGAGGGGCTTTGGGGGGAAAGAAAGAACATGAATCATGTAACCATGGAAAGATATTTTAAAAAATAAAAAATAATAATATAATTGAATTTCCATGTCCAAAAATATGCATTAATCTGTAAATAACAGAGAAGTCTATCACTTCTCTATCTGAATGTACATAGCAAAATGGAAATAGTTAAGATGCAAGATGCTAAATTTTGTTAAGTTATAGAACAATGTTTGTGAATTCTATGCAGATAGATTATTACTAACTTAATTGTCAAATGAAATAACACATTTAAAGTGTTCTGCAAACCTTAAATTTCACAAGTATAGAAAATTGGAGGTGCAGCAACAGGATCCTTCATATTCTGGCTCCAGTCTATTTTTTCCACAATCAGTTTTATATTATTTCCTATCATATGTTCTATGTTCTAACCAAACTGTCCAACAGGTTGTTTCTTGTACATGACATTTCATCTTCTTCCTTTATACAGGTTATCCTCTGTGTGTTTTGAATGCACAACTTTCCTTCCTCATCTTAACCTGATGGAATCTCTAGTTCTTGTCATAGCTCAGTTCAAATTCTACCTTCTACCAGAATCCTTTCCTCATCCAGTTGTGAGTACTCTCTCCAACCCCTCAAATTATTTTGTATTGACTGCATGTACATTTTTATTGACTTCTCTGTGAACATGTCATCCCTATTGCCCAGGAGAATGTAAGATCCTGGAAGGGGGAGGTTTCTTATTTTTGTCTTTGTATACTTAGCACCTAGTATAATGCTTGGTCCATATTGTCAATAAATGATTATTGAATTGAATTGAAGGGCCCAGGAAGATATTTCCACCAACTGATGGAAAAGATTACTCATCTCCACCTCCTTTAGTCATTCATTATCTAGCTGCCAGTAACAAAAGGCTCTCATACCATGGGACCCTGTGGTGATTGTCCCAATTGGCCAAATTCAATGAGTAGCTGTGCTCATAGATCTAGATTTTTCCATCCCTTTAGTCATCTTCATTGCTTTGCCCTCCTAACTTTTTGCCTATTTGTGTACTTTCCCATATGTGCTCAATTATCTTGCCAGTGGGAAGATCAAATTTCTAAATGGATTTAAGAGTTAGCAAATGTTATTCTGTTATTCTTCCCAGAATCTCTCTCTCTCTGTCTCCCTATCTCTGTATCTTTCTTTCTTTCTTTCTTTCTTTCTTTCTTTCTTTCTTTCTTT
>NC_058133.1:63271981-63331429 GCF_016433145.1 Gracilinanus agilis
TATTATATTATATTATATTATATTATATTATATTATATTATATTATATTATATTATATTATATTATATTATATTATATTATATCATATCATATCATATCATATCATATCATATCATATCATATCATATCATATCATATCATATCATATCATATCAATTATATCATATTATATTATTTATATTGTTATGTTATGTTATGTTATGTTGTTACGTTACGTTACGTTATATTATATTATATTATTATGTTATGTCATGTTATGTTATATATTATATCATATTATATATCATATTATATTATGTTATATCCTATCCTATATATTATAAGGTTAGGTTAGGTTAGATTAGGCTATATTATTTTTATTATATATGTTATGTTATATTGTATCATAGTATTACATAGTATATTGCATCATAATATATTGTGCCATTCAATATTTTATTATATTATGTTATGTTATATTTTATATTATGGTATTTGACATTGTATTATGCTATGTAATATTATATTATATAGATAGCTTGACATAGTGTATGGAGAGGTACCCTCAGAGGCAGGAAGGCCTGAGTTCAAGTCTTGCCTCTAAAATACACTAGTTGTAAGACCCTGGACAAGTTGCTTAACTTCCCTATGCTCTAGACAAGTGATGGGTAAATTATGGCCTGTGGGCCAGATGTGGCCCCCTGAAATGTTCTGACCAGCTGCATGACATTATTCCTAATCTGACGAATACAATGAGTAGGGTACAATATAATGTAACTTCGAAAGAGTTGCCTTAGAAACAGACTGACAGAGGAGCCTTTCCTTTCCTTTGACTCCTCTTTAAAAAGTTTGCCCATCACTGCTCCAGACAATTAAGACTGAAAGTTACAGAGAAGGCAGGGACTTACATTGGTGGAGGAAGTTTCTTCTCCTTTGAGTACCCTGTACCAATGAAATCAAAGGCCCAATTCCTATCCCTATCATTATTATTTCTGACCTCATTTTACAGATAAGGAAGCTAAGGCTTGGTGAAGATTAAGTGACTTGTTTATAACATATAATTGTTCATTGTTTAGAGGCAAAACTCAAAGCTAGGCCTTCCAATTCCAAGCCAACTGTTCTTTTCCTCAGCCCACATGAACCTTGATAAATCATGGGCAACATCTCTTCTTACTTTGACTTTGCAACTATCATATACTTTCAGAATCTCCTCTAACCCTAATACTAATAATTCACACTTATATTATGCTTACCTCACACTAGTCTGTTAAAATAGAATAGAAAATGTAACTATATCTATTTTATAGATGAGAAAACTGAGGCTCAGATTCACATGGATAGCAATAGGCAGAGTTGCCATTCAGACTCAGGTCTTCTGACTGTACTTCAAGAATTCTTTCTTCTTTTCTTTCTTTATTACCTTATTCTTTCTGCCTCTCTTGTTCTTCAGTCATTTTAGTCATTTCTGATTCTTCATGATATGACACCATTTGGGGTTTTCTTGGCAAAGATACTGGAGTGGTTTGCCATTTCTTTCTCTGGCTCATTTTACAGGTGAGAAAACTGAGGCAAACAGGGTTAAGTGACTTGCCCTAGGTTAAACAGCTAGTAAGTGTCTAAGGCCAAATTTGAACTCAAATCTCCCTGACTCCAGGTCTAGTCCTCTATCTATCTACATGTCTCTTTCTCTCTCAGAAATGCTTTAAAATTGGCTTACTTGGATCACATCATCCACCTCGGCCCTGATGATAGGACCAAGGATACCAAGATGTTCTTCATTTTCTCCCCGAGGATCAGGTACTGAAAAGGTACCGTCCAGATAGCGCCGAAAAATCACTTTCTTATACTCTGTGTTTCCTCTGATATTATCAGCATCATCATCTTGCCTCATGCTGATAAGTTAGGAAAGGAAAAGATAATAAGGAAGAAAAGATGAGAAGACATTAGAAAAACTGCATTCATTTAACTCCCTCCGGAACTCTATAAAATCGTGAATTTTTCCAGATGACTCAAGCTAATACATACTCATATCAATTTATATGAACATAAGACATACTTTTTAAAAATCTGATTCAGCACATATAAAACCTAAGCACATATAAGAAGTGATAAGCAGGATGATTTCAGAAAAAGCTAGAAAGATCTGCATGAACTGATACAGAGCAAAATAAGCAGAACCAGCACATTGTACATAGAGACAGCAATATTGTACGATGATTATCTGTGAAAACTAGACTACTCTCAGCAATACAATGATCTGGGACAATCCTGAAAGACTTATGATGGGGAATGCTATCCACGTCCAGAGAATGAACTGCTGGGAGTCAGATGGATGCAGATCAAAGCATCAGTTTATTAATGGTCTATTTTGGAGTTTTGGTTTTATATGAGTGTCCTCTTACAACAATGACCAATATGGAAATATATTTTGCATGATAAAAAAGGTATTTAAAATTTCTTTGAGATTGAGGTCTACCTCATATAGCTGTTGTGATAATAAAGTAAGAGTGTCTGAAAAGAAATGGGAAAAAATTCCAAACACTTTGTAAAGACTAAAAATAAAACCAAATAAAGAATTTTATATTTGTTCTGGGAAGTAGAAAAAACCAACAAAACCTAAGCATAGCTCATAGTTATTATTTTTCAGTGTATTTCTGTCTATATAATTTTTTTATTTTTCAGAGAGTTCATTTTAGAGGTATATCCAATATTAGGGAAAAACAAGCAAATGCACAGTAGCTCACTTCCATTGTTCAGGCACAAGCTGGATTTTGGTGGACTCTTTATTTCAAGTCTCTGGCAGAATAGGGTTCTCACCCTTAAAAGAAGCCACTCATCTCCCCCTTTATCCCCTTTATTTCTCCTCCTGAAATGTTCAAGCACCATCTCAACCTTCCCTAGAGAGTGAAAGCAAGATGAAAGGGAAGAAATCTCAGAAAGGTCAAATTCGACTTGAATTAAGTGAATATTTCCTAACTAACAGAGCTGGGTGGTGGAGAGAAGGAGGACCTAGAGGAAAGGAATGTTGGGTAGACCCTTTTCAGAGAACTTATTTTGTAATTTCTTTCCTCTCCACAGTTCTCCCTTATGTCCTTGTTTCTCCACTTAACCTCTCACCTGGTCTATACCTCAATAGACCTCTAATTGGTCTTCTTGCTTCACTGGTCTCTGCACACTAATCCATCTTACATAGAGCTGTCATATTCCTTTTAAAAACACACACACACAAAACCCCCCCAGCAATAAACTCTTATCTTCTATCTTAGAATCATTACTGTGGATTGGTTCCAAGGCAGAAGAGCAGTAAGGGCTAGGCAATGGGGGTTAAGTAACTTGCCCAGAGTTACACAGCTAGGAAGTATCTGAGGCCAAATTTGAAACTAAGATCCTTGTCCTCCAGGGCTGGCTTTCAATCCATTGCATCTTTGCATTACATGAGCCACCTCGCTGCTTCTGGTCATTTTCCATAAGTGCAAGACTGACCCTCCTAATCAATAAACTCCACTGGCTCCCTATTACCTCCAGTATCAAATAAGAACACCTCTGTTTGGCATATAAAGTGCTTTGCAACCTGGTCCCTTCCTATCTTTCCAATTTTTGTTTCATTCTTTTCTCCCTACAATCTAGCAAGACTAGAACGTTTCTTCATGTGCTGTTTGTTACACTTGACTCTTCATCTACCATCTTTGTATCTTTGCATGGCCTTTTCCTCTTAGCAGGTATACTTTCTCTTCACATTTCCCCCCACCCCCACCTCTGTTTCCTTCAAGACAGCTCAAATGCTACTTTCTAGAGAATATCTTTTGTAGCCCCCTTCAGATGCTAACACTTTGTCTTCTGAGATTATCTTCCATGTATATGTGTGTGTGTATAATATTTATTTATATATCAGAAATGAGCATTTATTTGTTTGTTTGTTTATTTATTTTTAAACCCTTACCTTCCATCTTGGAGTCAATACTGTGTACTGGCTCCAAGGAAGAAGAGTGGTAAGGGTGGGCAATGGGGGTCAAGTGACTTGCCCAGGGTCACACAGCTGGGAAGTGTCTGAGGCCAGACTTGAACCTAGGACCTCCAGTCCCTAGGCCTGACTCGCAATCCACTGAGCTACCCAGCTGTCCCCAAATTAGCATTTATTTAAAGCTTCATTATTTTTATCTAATTTGTATTATTTAAAATTTATGCTTATTTATTTCCATATTATCTGTCCTTTTCCCCTTTGAAAGTGAGATTCCTGGGGCAGCTAGATAGCTCAGTGGATAGATAGGGAGGTCTCGGGTTCCAATCAGACCCCAGATACTTCCTAGAAGAAGTGTGACCCTGGGCAAGTCATATAGCCCCAATTGTCTAACCCTTGCTGCTCTTCCATCTTAGAATCAACATTTAGTATGGATTCTAATACAGAAAGTAAGGGTTAAAAAGAAACTGAGTTTATTTGACAAAAACTGCTGGGAAATTTGGAAAACAATATGGGAGAGATTAGGTTTAGATCAACATCTCACACCCTACACCAAGGTAAATTCAGAATGGGTGAATGACTTGAATATAAAGAGGGAAACCATAAATAAGTTAAGTGAACACAGAATAGTATACTTGTCAGATCTCTGGGAAAGGAAAGACTTTAAAACCAAGCAAGAGTTAGAGAAAATTACAAAATGTAAATTAAATGGTTTTGATTATATTAAACTAAAAAGCTTTTGTACAAACAAAAACAATGTAGTCAAAATCAGAAGGGAAACAACAAATTGGGAAAAAATCTTTATAACAAAAAACTCTGACAGGGGTCTAATTACTCAAGTATACAAGGAGTTAAATCAATTGTATAAAAAAATCAAGCCATTCCCCAATTGATAAATGGGCAAGAGACATGAATAGGCAATTTTCAGGTAAAGAAATCAAAAGTATCAATAAGCACATGAGAAAGTGTTCTAAATCTCTAATAATTAGAGAAATGCAAATCAAAACAACTCTGAGGTATCACCTCACACCTAGCAGATTGGCTAAAATAAAAGAAGGGGAGAGTAATGAATGCTGGAGGGGATGTGGCAAAATTGGGACATTAATGCATTGCTGGTGGAGCTGTGAACTGATCCAACCATTCTGGATGGCAATTTGGAATCATGCTCAAAGGGCTATAAAAAAATGCCTGCCCTTTGATCTAGCCATACCATTGTTGAGTTTGTACCCCAAAGAGATCATAAATAAACAGACTTGTACGAAAATATTTATAGCTGCGCTTTTTGTGGTGGTAAAAAAAACTGGAAAAGGAGGGTATGTCCTTCAATTGGGGAATGGCTGAACAAACTGTGGTATATGTGGGTGATGGAATATTATTGTGCTAAAAGGAATAATAAACTGGAGGAATTCCAGGCGAACTGCAGAGACCTCCAGGAACTGATGCAGAGTGAAAGGAGCAGAGCCAGAAGAACACTGTACACAGAGACTGATATACTATGGTAAAATCAAATGCAATGGACTTCTGTACCAGCAGCAATGCAATGACCCAGGACAATTCTGAGGGATTTATGGTAAAGAATGCTACCCACATTCAGAGAAAGGACTGCAGGAGAGGAAACATATAAGAAAAACAACTGCTTGAACGCATGGGTCGGGGTGGACATGATTGGGGATGTAGACTGGAAACTACCACACCAATGCAACTATCTACAATTTGGAAATAGGTCTTGATCAAGGACACATGACAAAACCAGTGGAAATGTGCATCAGCCATGGGTGGGGGGATTGCGGGGGTGTGTGAAGGGGAAAGTAAGAGCATGAATCATGTAACCATGTTAAAAATGAATATTAATAAATGTTTAAATTTAAAAAAAAGTGAGTTCCCTGAGGGCAATGACTGTTTTTGCTTTTTCTTTGTGTTCCTAACACTTAGCACAATGCCTTGCACATAATGGGTGCTTAATAAATATTAGATTTACTGATGATAATTACTGACACTATAAAGCATATTTATTGAGACAGATAAAGAAAGGTACAGCCAAGAAGCTGGATTATGATTTGGTGAAAGGAATATCTACATTGATAAAATTATTAAGTGATGCCCTTTGAGGTAAAATCTGCAATCTGTGCCATCAGGAGACACCCACCATACAAATGAGGCTGATTCAGGAATTTCAGGCTCCAAAGGAGATCAGACCATGGACAACCCCTGCCTATTTCTACCAGGCTTTTGGCTGCCCCTCTTCAGAGATGACCAACTAGTCATTCCAACGATTCAGACTACATTAAGTCCTACACATCTGAAATCTGATCAAGGTTCTCACTTCCTTCCCTTCTTTCCCACAACCCTGTTGTTATAGGAACTAGATGAGGCAGCCTAGGGTGATGTCTACAGATCTGGCCTTGGAGTCAGGAAGCCAAAGGACCTGACTTCAAGTCCTATCTCTGACAGATACTGGCTGTGTAACCCTGGGTGATTTATGTAGCTTCTCCAAGCCCCAGGTAGCTCTCTAAGACTCTAAGTTGTAAAGGAGATACAGATCTACATCAGTAGTGGAACTTTCCTCATTGAAAGACCTCTATACCAATCAAATCAACAAACCCAACCCAAGTCTAACTTTCTATTCACTCACCTCAAATAAAAATGGTTGGGAGGAAACACTTGGGTTTCTCTAATAGCCTAGATAATTTCTTGCTTATGAGTTGGGTGCAGGAGGACACCACACTCATCACAGGTATTATAGGGCAGTTATTGGTCCATGGCACTCCATGGCAAGCAAGTAGCCTGAGGAAGGAGATGTTCTTTTCTGAATGCAGAGGATTTAGAGCTGGGAAGATCCAAGTTAAGCAGTAAACAAAACTACTTAAATTCCTTTGATGTTATTCTTATTAGGACTTCAGTGGTGCAACAGGTGGTACTTATTCTGAATGTGAGACAGAACTGTATGTGGCCAGAACACAAGCCCTGGACTCAGAAAGACATGAGTTTAAATCCTGACTCAGACATATAATATGTGTATGACATTGGCCAAGTCATAGTAGACAATGAGTTCTTTGAGGTCAGGGACTCTTTTTGCTCTCTTTGTACCCCCAGCACTTAGAAAGGAACCTGGAACATGGTAAGCCCTTATTATATGCCTGCTGACTGGCCTTTGAGACTTAGTTTTCTCATCTATGAAATGGAGATAATATTAACACCTACATCAGTAGGTTGCTGTATACCAGGAAATAATGCATGCAAAGTGGTTTGCAAAATTTAAGGGCCTATATAAATGTCAGCTATTACTTAACTAAAATGGATTTTAGTTTCTTTGTTTTAAAATCGGAACATTTATGAGGAAAGTGATTTGTGAACTTATAAAATTATGAGCTTTAACACTTAATTTATATTAAAAAATTGAACTAGTGCTCCTGATGTCTGTCACTGGTATCATAAGTATTTTTAATTGAATTCATATTGCCACTGAATAGGACCACACTGGACAATAAAACTGTCATTTCACTGACATGGGTATTCCCTCCAAAAATACTGATAGCAACCCATTTGTTGCTCTTCATACTGTCAACTTTTTTTTAATTAAAAAAAACCCTTATTTTCTGTCTTAGATTTGACACTAAGTATCTGTTGCAAGGCAGAAGGATGGTAAGGGCTAGGCAATGAGGGTTAAGTGACTTGCCCAGGGTCACATAGCTAGGAAGTGTCTAAATCCAGATTTGAACTCAGGACTGCCTGCCTCCAGGTCTGACTCAACCCACTGAACCATCTAACTGCCCCACTGTGCAACTCTTGCCTATACCCTTCCTTCAATAGCTTTGTCACAGGAAGCCAACTTAATGTACTGAGTGAGGGCTTTCCTTGCACTCTTGTGATTATCAGTAGAACAAACAGGTCACCCTGTCATTATTCTTTACTCTAACCCTATGAATGTATAGTAAGTCAAATAAAATCTCTTTCTTGGTCTTTGGAAAGAATAAGAGTCCTTTAACTGAGATCAGAAGTAGTTCTTTCATCATCAACGAATTGGAGAGGTATAAGATACAAAATAAAGTTTTGCAAACCTTTTTGAGAATTGCGAATAATCCCAAAGTACTTCCTCAGCTGCAATGTAGTAATTTTTTCTATTTCCTTTATGGCTTCGGAGATACTGTGCTGCAATGTTGTCAGGGTTTCGGCGTGAGCTGGTATCTGTCCTTCTATCTGTTTGATAAGGGTCATCATACTGTACATAGTAATCATAATCATACTCATCTTCACTTTTTTTGACATCTTGCCCTGGATCATATTCAATATAATCCCCATCATCTTTGGTAAGGCCCACTATAATTGCTGAAGTCATCTGTCTTTGTATCAGTATATCATTGTTTCTGGGTGGAAGTGATTGGGACTCAACGGATTCAAGGACTGGAGAAAGGGGTGTCTGACTAAGGTTTGAAGGGAAGTTTTCGCTGGGTTCCGGAGTAGGGAATATCTGACCAGCCTCTGGTAAGAAATTAGTCTGATTTGGATCAAAAGTAAAGGAAGTCTGGTTGAAATCTGAAGGGGAGGATGGCTGATAGAAGTCCGGAGGAGAATCTATCCAATCAGGGTCTGGAAAAGAGTATATCTCATAAGGATCTGGAGTGGTAGATGTCTGATCAAAAAATGGAAGAGATGATGTTTGATAGAGGTCAGTAAGAAAGAGTTCCTGGTCAAGAAAGGGAGGGGAGGACATCTCACTAAGGTCTGAAGAGGAAGATTCCTCATAGAGATCTGAAGGGGAAAATATCTGATCATGAACTAAAGGGTAAGATAACTCAGAGAATCCCATGGAGGTAGCTGTCTCATAGACGTCTGAAGAGAAAGGAGTCTTATTGAGATCTAGCAGGTCTGGAGGGGGAGTCGTCTCTTGGAAGTTTGGAGGGGAAGGACTTTCATTGAGATCTGGAGGGAAGGCTGCTTCATGGAGGTCTGAAAGGAGAATTGTGTCATAGAAGTTTGGAGAGGAAGAACTCTCATTGAGATCTGGAGGGAAGGATGCTTCAAAGAAGTCTGGAGGGGGAGCTGTCTCTTGGAAGTTTGGAGGGGAAGAACCTTCATTGAGATCTGGAGGGAAGGCTACTTCATGGAGGTCTGAAGGGAGAAATGTGTCATAGAAGTTTGGAGGGGAAGGACTCTCATTGAGATCTGGAGGGAAGGAAGCTTCATGGAAGTTTGATGGGGGAGTTGTCTCATAAAGGTAGGGAGAAAAAGGAGTCTGAAGAAAAAGAGCTGGAGGGGAGGATGTTTCATAAGGGTCTGGAGGGGAAGATGTTTGATCAAAATCTGTAGTGGATAATGTTTGATAGAAATCTGCAGGATGGGATGTAGGAACAGAGTCTAGAGTAGAGAATGTTTCATTGAATTTTGGATCAGAAGCTATCTTACCAAATTCTGGAGGGGGAATTTTCTGACCCAGGTCCACAGAGGAGAAATTCTGATCAAGGTCTAAAATGGGGAATATTTGTTCTAGGTCTATATGATCCATCTTGATGGATTCATTGCGTAAGAGTGAATGATTGAACCCTCTATGGGGCAATGTGGAATTGTACCCTCCTTGTAGAGGCCTGAAACCTCTGGGGGACATAGGTACATTGTGTACAAACTTATTGACTCTTTTCCTTTTTCGAGTCTTAATCAAAAGTGATTTCCGGAACCTACCATTTACTGTGTTCTTTCCTATTTTTAAAGGTTTGTGCCTATTAGCAGAAGGAATTCCTTCTCCCCAAGATGTTCTGGCATCCTGGGAGCTCTTCAACTGCTTATCTTCAACCTCATCTTCATTTGAATCTTTGATGATTTCATAGCTCCCTTTTTCAGAAACCAAATTCCATTTCCCAGTCAAAACCTGTGGTGGGTTCTTCTGGTTAACAACTACCAGATCATCTAGATCTTGTATTCCTGCTCTGGAGTTGTGAATGTCATTCCTCTGAAGATGAGGCTGTTCTGAAGTTAAATTTTCCCTCACATTGCCTATTGGTAGTTCTCCCTGTGTATGACTGATTTGTGCTGATATATTTCTTTCTGTCTCAGGTTGGTTAGCTGGGGTAGTGGTAACTTTGGAAGTCTCCTCATTGGCCTGACTGGTTCCTTTTTTGGCATCTTCTTGGCTCTGGAATTCTTCTGCACCAAGAGGAGACAAGGCTGTCCCCATTGCATCTGAATGCATGTCCTCCTTGACAAGTTCTTCAGAATGGGACCTAGGATTCTTCAGAATGGAGTCTACAGGGTGTAATGCAATGGAGTGTTGTGTAGTGGTAGTGGTGATGTTCTCCAGGTGAGGACCAGTTGTTGTGCCTACTAAATAAGGAAGATTGGCTTGAGGTTTGGGAATGCCACCAGGGTCTTTCAGGGAAAGCTGATAGGCATCCAAAGATGCATTCACATTTGGAGGTATCATGTCAGAAATTTCCTCCAGAAGCAAAGCAGTCAGATTGAGGAGTTCATCCCCCTTCTGGGGTCCTGATGAATTTTTAAATGATCTAAGGCCCAACTGAAAAGCCAGTCCTTCCTGGTAATCACTATCATCTTCCAATTTATATTCCACTGGAGCAGGCATGTTTTTGTTAGTGATTTTATTCTTCTCTGTGACAACCTTTTCCACATCATCATAAAATTGAATTTCATTGTATCCATACTCATAATCCCGTATACATTTAACATCCCTGAATCGCAGTCTGAGGTGTTGACTCCTCCGGTTAGAACTTATAGAAGTCAGCATCCAAGTTCCTACAAAAACAGAATAGAAAACTATTGGTCCAATAAAGAGATGTTGAATCTGGTTAAAAACAAAATAAAATGAAACTAAACCAAAATTATTCTTGAAAACAGATATTTGACTGAATGCTTTCCGTTTTCATACATATATTAGCCATTGTGAAGAAATGGCCTAAGTATATTTAGCAATTTGTCTTATTAGGTGGTGCTTTTTTTCATTTTTTAGGAGTGTGTGCCAGGGCGGAGATAGGAAGGGATTAGCAACCTTCTAGACTAAGTTCACCAATCATTTTTCAAGTTAATTTGATCAAATAAACCACAATTTCAGTGGTATAAGAATTTCATTGAGGAAACCCCCTCTACCAATGCAGATTAGCACCTGCTTTTCACCTATCTGCTTGGACCATAAAGTCACTTGGCCAATATCTGTTAGGCACAAGACTTGAACCAATATCCTTCTGCCTCCAAGGTCAACTGTGTTCTATGATTCAATGTGTCTCTTTTTCTTTCTTAGGCTAAGAAGATGGGGAATAGTAAAAGAGTGTGTAGAAATAGGACTGGGGGTGTGATTGGTAAGAGTGGAAATCAAGTTAAGTAGTAAAAAATTCTAATGGACCAAAGGTTTTTTTGAACTTCTCAGAAGTAACATGATAGCCAATCCAATCAATTCTAATGTTACATAAGTCCTTGATTTCATCCATATGGGTACAACTTTTACCAATACTGCTTGCAAACATTCTATGCCAGAATTAGGATGCCAGGCCATTATGACCTGTTTGCCAATATCCTGGTGATAGCTCCTCTTAGGTAAGATGGCTCTCAAACAACAGACAGTTCATTATGGCATCTGTCTAAAAAGTCTTTCCAGTTTGAGAGACATGTTAGAGTTTATGATTCCCTTTAAGAGCCTTCCAGAAACCCGGGTCACCTGCACAACACAGTAAATTATCAGAATAGGAATTAATATTTCCCAAAAATTTAGCTATTGAGCAGAACTTAGACCTGTTCAAGGCTCACCTCATGAAAGAAGAGCATCTCCACATTTGTGAAATGTGACTTTAATTATAGAAAAGTACAGGTCCATGTTGAAAAAAGGGAAATTCTCAAACATAAAAAGTTGTTCCCTCCCTCTATAGCTATGATTCCATATATAATTCTGGAAGAGATAAATGAAGCCAAAGAATTTAAGGGCTGGTCTTGTCAATATTGATGAAAAAGAAATGTTTTGTTGCTTTTCAGGCACATCCAACTTTTTGTGACTCCATTTGGAGCTTTCTTAGTGAGATAGTTTGCCTTTTCCTTCTCTTTTTCATTTTATTGATAAAGAAATTGAGGCTAGAAAGGTTAAGTGACTTGGTCAGAGATTCACAACTAGAAAGTGATTGAGACCATATTTGAAGCACAGAAGAGTCCCACTTGTGAGAAATCAGTCCAAGGAGCTCCCACAATCCCTGCACTGCAAAAAAAAAATGATTGTGGCCATGAAGCTAGATGGCACAGTGTATAGAACAATAGACATGGACCCAGGAAAACCTGAGTTCAAATCTGCCCTCAAACACTGCTTAGCTATTGGACCCTGAACAAGTCCCTTAACATCTTTCTCCTTTAGTTTCCTCAACTATAATAATAGTAATTACTGTTAGGTGGCACAATGTATAGAGCACTGGGCCTAGAGTCAGGAAGACCTGATGTCAAATCCAGGCTCAGATGTGTGACCCTGTGCAAGTCACTTCATCCTATTTGCCTAGTTTCCTCATCTGTAAAATGAACTGGAGAAGAAATAGCAAAGTGTTCTAGTATCTTTGCCAAGAAAACCCGAAATGGGGTCACAAAGAGTTGGGCACAACTGAAATGACTCAATAATAATATCTCTAAATATTTTGAGGACAAAATGAGAAACTGGCTAATGCTATTTTTTGCCCAAGAATCTCTTCATCTCTAAGGGGGTGGGGAGGAGGGCAGAGATAAAAAAATGTGGCTAGCATCAGTGAATGCTTAACCACTGAGGACATTGCCTTTAAACCACTCCAATATCCTTAAGGGCTGTCTGTGCCAGGATTTCATGGATTCTGACAAGGTCCTTAAGAAAACAGCAGTTATCTAAAATAGTCATTTTAAAGGAGCAGCTAGGTGGCTTAGTGGAGACAGGAGATCCTGGGTTCAAATGCAGTCTCAGACACTTCCTAGTTGTGTGACCCTGAACAAGTCACTTAATTCCAATTTCCTAGCCCTTACTGCTCTTCTGTCTTGGAATCAATACTTGGTATTGATTCTAAATCAGTGATTCCCAGAGTGGGTGTTACCGCCCCCTGGTGGGTGTTGTAGTGATCCAGGGAGGTGGTGATGGCCATGCTTTTTTTGTATTACATTCTATTCTGAGTTCAATAAATAGTTTCATAATTTCCAGGGGGCGCTAAGTAATATTTTTTTCTGGAAAGGGGGCATTAGGCCAAAAAAGTTTGGGAACCATTGTTCTAAATTGAAAGAAAAGGTTGTTTGTTTTTTTAATTGGATGTATAAGCAATAGCATCCAGTGGAAGTATTTCTAGGGACCAAAAGACTAAAGAGCATTTCATTAGTAATAAAGTAAGCTTTGCAGAGAGTAGATAACACAGAAAGCACAAAGGTTCTTCCTAGATACTCAAGCTACTCACCAACATTATCCATTGTGACAGTCACAGATTCTCCACTCATAGGGAAGAGAGTCAGGACATCCTCATGTCTTTTTCCATATAAGAATGAATGGCCAGTTAAGTGAAGAGTCAAAATGTCATCCTGGGTGCCCACACTGCAGAAGTGCCACTGGACAGTGTCGTCATAACAAAATCCCAGGGTTCGTATACTCTCGGGCAAAAAGCCATTTATTGCTAAAAGAAACCGAGTCAGTTAAAACACCAGGCTCCTGACCAACACTGCACCTCTGAAGGGGCTTTGATCTAATTACACAGAAACAATTAAGTCCTAGTGCTGCTACTCTTTCTCAAATCAATACCACTAACACAGAAATATCTATTATTAAGGATCACTTCAACTGGGGGTGGGGCGGGGGGAGGAATAAAAAAGGAGGATGGGGTAGAAATAGAAGAGGAGAAGAGAGAGGAGCAAGATGAGGAGCCTCAATTAAACTTCCCAAATGAACTGCATTTTCGACATTGAACTGAGCTGAAGAAAACAGAAGAAAATATTATTTTCTTTATTTATTGAATGAAAACTCAAGATCATAAAATTATTATTGTAGGATTTAGAGCAATGTAAAAATCACTTTGTCCATCCCCTTGCTTTCTTAGCACCTATTCTATTCAAGACTTTTTGATAGGTGTTCTGCCTTTAAAATCCTTCAAATATACTAAAGGAGAGAGTGAACAATATTGTCTAATTGTAATCCAGAGGGGGGAAAGCACAATAATATAAGAATTATACTAGATTAAATGATTAGGTGATTCAGCAGGGGGTAGTGTATAAAACAGAGGAAGACCAATTAACACATTTCCTAATTAAGGTACTATTCTTTAATTTTCAATTGTAATCATTAAAGAAAAAAGTCAGGTCTCTTGCCTTCCCTGGTATTATTTTTACCTATCCTTGGTATATGCTTGAATTTTCATAGGTCATTGCAATCTTTACTTTTTAATAGTTGTGGTAAAGGTGCAGATTATATCTATGCTAAATAATAATTATCTCTCACAAGAAGGAATCTGATTTATAGATGTGCAAAAAGAAGCTTCTCTTTGAGGGACAACAGCTTCTTCAAGGACTACAGCCAAGATATTTATATGAACAAATTAAAATTCAATGATAAAAGTACATGAAAAGTCAATGTCTGATCTCTAACTTCTACTCTCTATCCCATATGACAAAGCCCTAATAATCCCAGTTTGTCTCTTTGGTTATCTGAAAATGCATGAACAAATGATAGGAAAAAAATTTCACTCCAAATGAAATTAGCAACTGTGTGGTGATCACCACAGCAGCCAACAGGACAGTCTTTGGGACTCTAGTTAGTCAATCTTCTAAGGACAATGAATATTCCTTGTCACAATCAGACTGCTATAATGATACCTTTGTTTTTTTTAAATTATCATAATTCTAGGACTAGAAGCAAATTTTACAAGTCATCTCATGCATGTTTATAGACAAGATTACATACATATTCATCCCAGGAGAGACACGCAGAATGGGAATGGGGAAGAGTTTTTACTTACTGCTCTTGATGTTTGACTCATAAAACCTGGGATCATCCCTTTTCACAGAAGAGGGGTTTTCACAAAATTTGTTGATATTTTCTTCAATGTACCAGCTTTTGTTTTCATCAAATACGGCAAACACAGCTTGTTGCTCAGAATCTGCTGTCCTCTAAGAAACAAAAATTGCATTTTTCACAAAATGTTCATTTTTCTATTCTTTACCTTTCAAATAGTTCCATGATGCAAAACTGAGTTTTTAGAAAAGACCAAATATAGCAGAACTCTTGGGGAAGTAGAGAGCTCTTAAATTTAGTCTTACTTAAGTGTTTGTTAATTCATTAACAATTATTTATTATTTAGGATATCAAATCCTTTTAAAAAAACTGCACTAAATTCAACCTCAGTTTACTCTGATTTAAATATCCCATTTGCAGTAGTGGAAAAAACAAACAAAATAGCAAAGTGGTAGTCAGGGGTTTGCTGGAACTAACTTGAATGGCTCAGCTTAGGAAAGCTTCTTATTAGAGGCTTGATTTATTGCTTTATTGATTGTTTAGTCTTTAAAAAGGGATAGCGAAAATGTTAATAATGCAAATTAAACTTAAAAGTCTATTCTGTTTTCAACAAGAGTCAGGTTGTTAAACATTTACCAGCACATTCCTGGTAAACATTTACTTTACATGTTTTGTTTTCCAAAGACTGAAAATGATGCACATTCTTCTAAGACAGATAGCTAGGTGTCATAATGCATAGAGTACTGGGCCTGCAGGGACAAGGATCAGAATTCAAATCCAGCCTCAGACACTACCTGTGTGACCCTGGGCAAGTCACATAACTTTGTGTGCCTCAATTCTTTCATCTGTAAAATGAGTTAGAGAAGGAAATGGCAAACAACATCAATGTCTTTGCTAAGAAAACCCCAAACAAGATTGAGAAGAGTTATCAAGACAGAAACAATTGAATGATAATTACTAAGACAAGTTCTCATTTCACCAATGTCATTTCTGGAAACTCTAGAACATCTAGGTCACTAGATTATTCTATTTGGGTGAATAATTGAAGGTTGGCTGTATTTGCCTCTCAGACGACTATAACTTCCTCCTCTAAATTATGAGCTGCCAAATATTTCAGGAGAACAAATCTTTAAATCACGCTGAATCAATTATAGAGGAAACCAAAAAGAGTGGCATAGTAAAAAAAAAGCAATAAACTCAAGAAGACTTGAGTTTGGATTCCAACTCTTTTACTGACTTTTTGATTTACCTGTGTGACCTTAGACAACATGCAAACCCATTAAGGTTCAATTTCTTCATCTCAATATTTAGGTATTGACTTAGATGATTTCTAAGTTACCCTCTGACCCAGCCTCTCATAACGCATTTCTACCTAGATGTCCCATAAGCTTCTCAAGCACAACATATCCAAAACAGAACTCATTATATTTTCCCTAAACCAACCCTTCTTCCTATCTATGCTGAAGGCACAACCATGCCTCCAGTCATCTTGGTTCAAAAGCTTAGAGTCATCACTGACTCCTCACACTCCTTCACCCTTCATACTCAATTAGTGGCCAAGTCTTGTCAGTTCTTCCTATCCAGAATCTTTTGCCTGGATACTTTTCTCCCTACTCACATAGCTGTTACCCCAGTTCAGGTTTTCATCATCTCTGACCTTGACTATTTCTATAGTTTCTTAAGTAGTATTCCTGAGGTCCTCTCTTTCCTCTAGTCTGTCAAAGAGATATTCCCAAAGCATATGTCTGATCACATCACTTTTAAAAAACCTTCTGCCAGGCAAAAGAAGTTAAGTGACTTGTCCAGGGTCACATAGCTAAGAAGTATCTGAGGTCAGATTTGAACCCAGGACTCCTTTACTCTAGGTCTAGCTGTTAATCCACCGAGCCACCTAGCTGCCCTCTGATCATATCATTTTAAAGTTCAAGTAGTTCCCTATTTGCCTCTAAAATAAGATAAAAACAAACCTTTTTAGTTTGGCATTAAGAACCCTTCTAAATCTGACTCCAGTCTACTTCTAGACATGCATTACTCTTTCTTCGCCCATGCAACAATTCAGGTAAACTATCCTATTTGTTATCTCTCACACATGACATTTCATCTCTGTGCTTTTGCACAGGCTATTGCCCCATGCCTGAAATGTATTCCTTTCTTATTCCTACCCCTTACGATTCCTATCTTTCTTCAAAGGCCATTTCAAGTGCCACCTTCTACATGAGACCTTTACTGATACGCTTACCTGCCAGTGTCTCCTCCCTCAATCATAAATCCTTTTAAAATTTTGTGTATATTTTGTATTTATTATATATGCATGCACTATTTCCACTATTTCCCCTGATAGAATGTAAGCTTTCTTAAGGCAGAAACTATTTTATTTTTGTATTTTTATCCTCAGTATCTAGCCCAGGCATAGGCATCCACCTAGCTTGGCAACCCAAACATCCATTCCCTTATCTCTTACTGGCTTTAGTCTCCATAGCTACTATTTAAATTTTTTTCCTCTCTATTTCGTTACCCCCCTCAATTTCACCTTGCCTCCTTATCTAAGCAGAATGATTTTGCCTCCTACTATACTTAGAAAATTGAGTCTATCTGATTGAAATCACTCAGAAAGCCTTTTCCAATCTTCTGTTTCTCTTAAAGTCTTAATTTGTTTTCTCCTACTTTCCCATCCCATTCAATTGAACTAGTCAAAGAAAGTTGTTTTGAAGAGAAAGGAGAGGATATTCTACATCTCACCTATGGAAGGTTCATAGGTATTGCACATTTCACTTTTTTTTAGCTTTTTCAGTGTATTGATCAGTTCTGATCATTTTTTTCCTTTTTCTTTTAATCTTAATAATACTTTTTGTTATATGGAATGGCTCTCTGGGAGAGGGAGGGAGAAGGATACTGAGGGAAATGATGGTGACATAAATAACAAAAGACATCAATGACCCTTATTTTTTTAATGTTGTTTTAAGGATGACTTTTGTGCTGCTTGCCCATAGATGCTTTTTGTTGTGCTAGTCCCAAGATCCAGAATTGCCAATTATAGGTTTGGATATTCACTCACTGCTCAGAGTGAAATTGAAAATGATAAGAGTGGCTGAGAGATGGCAGAACTACTCAATATTATTTTGTTTTTTTTATTTCTCTGTCAAGGAGAATGATCTTTGGATGGAAAAGATAAGAATAAAAATGGCAAATATGGCAATGATACCTAAGAGATGTAAGTAGTATATTACACTGGCAATGGAGGAAATGATGGCAATTTTAACTAGTCAAAAGTTTGATGTGCAACCTTAGGAAAGAGTAGGTTTCTTTCTCACAGGAAATCTTCAGGCAAAAAGACTGGATGACTAGCTCTTGTGTATGTTGTAAAAAAGGTCTGGGTTGGATTTGATGGCTTCTGAGAGTTCTTCCATGCCTGATATTCTATGACTCAATGATTCACTCATCCAGCCTTAATTTCTTCTCTCTTTGCCTATAATCATGTTTAAATATCAACTATCTTAAATTTTAAAAAATGATTTTACTACTGTTATAAGAAAAGTTAAGTTAAGGAGGAAAGTGTGTAAGTTTGCAGAGGGCAGAAACATGGGGCAACAGAGTGAAAGGTTCTGGAATTCTGCAGGGGTAGCTGAGCTGTTACTAAAAGACAGTTGGGCCTTGAGTTGGGTCTTTCTCTCTGGGGTTTTGACCTGAGGAGTCTGGCTATTTCGCTGTGCCTTTTTCATACCTTATCTTCCCATCCTACCTGCTGCTCTGTTATCTTGCTTCCCTGTTGGCTGGTTATTATCTGCTGAGTTCCTGCAGTGATCCTGAGACATCTGGCATCTGATTGTGAGACCCAACCTAGATCTTTTTGGATCTTGGACCTTCTTTGGGCCCTGTCAGACTTACACAAACTCTTTCCTTAAAATCATCAAAGAGGGGTTTAGTGTTAGTTTAGCCAAGTATAGGAATTTGGTTTTATGTAGTGAGGAGAGAAGTAGAGTAGGAAAATCACTCTGAAGAAATCTCTGTGTAGAGATATTTAGATCTGGAGGGGCCTAGGTAGTTGGAATTAGAGATTAAGTTTATCCAAATCCTTTCTAATCTTTCACTTGTTAATTAAACCAACTTTTATTTAATATCCGATTAGTCTGTGTGACTCATCTTAGTGTCTGGCTCTGCCTGCACTGGGCTTGATTGGCCTTCCCAAAACAGTTGTACTTCTGATTCTGGCCTATAATAAAACATCTAATTCCATTCCCTAAACCCTCCAACATTACACTACCCTTCAACTTGTGGCATACTTCCCTTCGATGCCTAAACTCTAAGAAAGAATAGTAGCAATAATAATAATAATAATATTTAATATTTATATAGCCTGTAATAAGACAGGTAGGCAATGTAAAGGACAGAACACTGAGTTTGGAGTCAGGAACACATAAATTCAAATCTGGCTTCAGCTGGAAAGTCACTTAACCTCTGTCTGCCTCAGTTTCCTCAGGTCTAAAATGAGGATCATAAAAGGACCTAATTCACTAGATTGTTATAAGGAATAAATGAAGTAAATCACTTAGTATAGTGCCTGGCACACTATGTGTAGGTGCTTAATAAATGGTTCCTTCCTTCCTTTAAAATTTGAAAAGCAAAGAAATTGACTTAGGTTCTTTCCATCACTCTTTATAAAAACACTCTGCAGTGAGCATAAAAGCTTCCTTCTATTGATGATAGATTAAGTGACTTGCCTATGATCACAAAACTATATGTATACGAGGCAGGTATTGACCGCAAGTTCCTCCTGACTTCAATTGCAACACTTTTCCATTCTACCATGTCAACTCTTCTCCCTGAAATTGTACTTCTGGCCCCACCATTCCATAGAAGCACTTGTCTCCAAGGCTACTTCATACCTTTCATATCACCAGAACCAGTATTATTGATTTCCTCTTATTTTTATTATTTTTGATATTTTTGTAGCAACTGACATCATAGGTGGGATTTCCTCCATGTCCTCCCCTCCCTACGTCTCTGACTGCATCTTCTGTCTCTTTTGTTGGCTTTTTAAATCTTGTTCACTCTTAAACACAGTGATTCCCCTTCATTTTTGCCCTAAAAATTCTTCATTTTTTCTCTCTGCCCTCTCCTTTGGTGATCTCATCCCTTCCTTTGACTTGAGTGATACTAGAATGCAGATGTCTTCCAATCTTTCCATAGAGCTTTTCAGGACTGTATTGGAGGCAGCTCAAACTAAGCTATACATTTTCAGAGCGAGAGCATTTACAACTGGGAAATTGTCAAGAGCTACAAATCAGGACTTGATTTACTGTTTTGTTGATAGTCTTGACTTAACAAATTGATGGAGAAAATGTTAATGCAGATTAAACTTAAAAGACTGTCCTGCTTTTGATCTCATTATTAAATGTCAGTCAGCATCCTCCTGGATTTAATCATGTATTTCCAACCATCTGCTAGATATTTCTGACTGTATGTTTCAACAATTCTGCAAATTCAACACAATTGACCCCAAAGAAATCATCTTTTCCCCAAACCTGTTCACCTGACCTCATGTTTATTGATAAGACTACCATCCAACCAGTTTCCTTAAGTCCATTATCCTAGAATAATCTGTGACTCTTACCTGAGTCTTGCTACATAACTGGCTATCATTTTTGTACCTCCTCAATATAGTTCAAATCCAGCCTCTCCCACTGGAATCACCCTAGGTTAAGCCCTCATCTGTTTTCATGTCTAGACTATTGTAATAGCCTACTGAGCACCTAGTTGGTACAGTGGAAGTCAGGAAGATCTGAGTTCAAATCTAGCCTCAGACACTTACTAGCTATGTGACTCTGGGAGAATTACTTAACCCTTTTGGTCTCATTTTCCTCATCTGTAAAATGAGCTGGAGAAGGAAATGAGACCACTCCAGTATCTTTGCCAAGAAAACCCTAAACTGGGTCATGAAGAGTCATACACAACTGAAACAAATGAACAACAGCCTCTTAGCTAGTCCTCCTAGCACAAATTTATCTATTTTGTACACTATTGCTTGGTATGATGCCACATCTGTTTCACTTTAAATCTCTCATAGTTCCTTATTGCTTACTAAATGGAATATATATTTTTTGGCATTCAAGATCCTTCATAGTTTGATTCCATTAGGCATGTCCAGCCTGTCTTATGCTACTCTTTTTCATATATTCTATGTTCCCCCAAACTATTCTGCTTCCCGGACCTTGCTCTCATCCTCTTTCCAGTCTCTTTGCTTCTGTTTTCATCATTTTCCATGTCTGGAAAGTACTCTCTAAGGGAATAAACATTTATTAAATGTCTCATATGCCAGGCACAGTGCTAAACACTTTATAGATATTACTTCATTTCAGCCTCACAGCAACCCTGTGAAGTAAGTGCTATTATTATTCCAATTTTATAGATGAGGAAAATGAGACAAATGGATTTGTTGATTTGCTTACAGTTACACAGATAATAAATGTCTGAGGCTTGTATTTAAGTTTTTGTCTTTCTGTCTTAATAGGTAACTAGGTGGCCCAATGGATAGAGTGCTGGACTTGGAATCAGGAAGACCTAAGTTCATATTTGTGTGGCTCTGGGCAAGTCACTTCACTCTATTTGCCTCAGTTTGCTTATCTGTAAAATGAGATGGAGAAGGAAATGGCAAGGTATTTAAGTATCTCTGCCAATAGAACTTCAAATGGGGTCATGAAGAATCAGACATAACTGAAACGAATGAATAACAACAAAAATTCCCATTTAGAATGTGCAGTCTCTGACACTGAGATCTGTTTCTATTTTCTATTCATTTCTTCAATATTTAGCATAGTGATTGGCACATAACAAGAATTTAAATGCCATTCCATTCATTCAGGAGCAATTTGAGTTTGCCAAGCCTGAGAATTATTTAGTAAAATAAAGTACATTCAGAAAACAATCATGTTGAAAAACAGAGCAATTACTTCTATTATGGGTAACCTAGACTAGAGAATCTGTTCAACTTTTCTACAAATTATTTCTATCTGTTAATGTTACCATTGCTCTAATTTCCTTCCCTCATATCCAGAATAAAACCTGATAGCATGTCACAAAACCTGGATTTGGAGTCAGAGATTAGAAAGGAATAGCCAAAAAGAAAATTTATATAGCAAGAGGAAGTACCCAGAACCAAACCCTTTCCAGTTCAAACTGCAGATTTTGTAAGAAAGGGTAAGGATAATGAATGTCGGGATACATACCTGTACACCGCGGTTGTTCAAAGTTCTGCTTTTACAAATCAAGAGTAGCCCAATTAGGCCGGAAGCAATGTCCCTTTGGATGTCCACGATACTATAATATGGTCTTGTTAAGCACTGAGCATCATTTCCCGCAGGTTCATCAGACTCCAGAATGTTCCACTTATAAGTATAAATTTCTCCTGGTTGGACAGCTCTAATCAGAGTGTTATTGTCTAAAGGAAAGTTTATTTGTAATAAATTTTCATTTCGAAAATGATTTCATAGGCAGAATTCTATTGGGCCAGGCTACAAGGGGAAAGGAAGGGAAAGTGTTCTGATACCATGAGACCTGGATCAATATCAGCTCTTTTCCAAATAGGAAGACCAAGTCGGCATTAAATGATTAGTGCGGAATTTGGTTCTTAGATATCCTTGAGCCCTCAGTTTCTTTAATTGTCAACCAATCAAAAATAAAGGGGGACAACTGGGTAGCTCAGTGGATTGAGAGCCAGGCCTAGAGATGGGAGGTCCTAGGTTTAAATCTGACCTCAGACACTTCCCTGCTGTGTGACCCTGGGCAAGTCACTTGACCCCCATTGCCTACCCTTACCACTCTTCTGTCTTGGAGCCAATAAACAGTATTGGCTCCAAGACAGAAGGTAAAGGTTTAAAAAATAAAATAAAATAAAGGGATAGGAATTTTCAAGTCCAAAGACCCATTCTGGCAAAGAGACAAACACACTTAATAGCCAGAAAAAAATCCACTCTATCACATGTGACATCATAATAAAATCTGATATATATATGTATGCATGTACATACATATATATATAATAGACCTAAGTTAATTATATACATTATTTTAGTTTATTCTTGTGAAATATTTTCAGGCAAGTATTACAAGTATTATTAATTTCATTTTGAAGATGGATTGCCATTTGGTAAATATGCAAATATAGACAGCTAGGTAGATGGGAGAGTACTAGATCTGGTGTCAGGAAGACCTGAATTCAAGACTATTCTCAGATACTTAATTAGCTATGTGACCCTGGATAAGTCACTTTAACTTCTGTATGCTTCATTTTCCTAACCCTGTGGTTCTTGTGAGGATAAAATGAGGCAATGTTTGTAAAAAGCCTTAAAGTGCTATGCCAGCTCTAAATGCTAGCCATTATTATATACCAATGGAACCAATGATTTCCTCAATGTTGGGTACTCTTGATATGGGAATTCCTGCTACTGCTTTAGCTCTGATATTATGCCTGTCTATTACCTAGTGTGTAAATCATATTCTGAGATATTCAAAGGTAAATTGACTTGCTCAAAACTCACAGCTCCCCAGAGTTAGCAGCAGGATATGAAAACAAGTTTTCTAACTCCAAGCCCCAACAGTCATCATTCCACTATGCTTCACTAACTCCAAAAGAATTCAAACTCAATATAATACAAGAAGCCAGGTGGATGTTGTGATAATCAACAAGGAAAACTCATCCTTACTGATGCGACTTTAAGGCTGCTAGAGTATTTTACAAAAGAAGAAGATATTTTGGCATCATAGAGATTAAATACTTGTTCATGTTTTGTTATTGTTTGTTGTTGAGTCATTTCAGTTGTGTCCAACTTTCTTAACCCATTTGGGGTTTTATTGGCCTAGATACTGGAGTGGTTTGCCATTTCCTTCTCCGGTTCATTTTACAGATGAAGAAACTGAGGCAAACAGGGGTAAGTGACTTGCTCAGGGACATTCAGCTAGTAAGTGTCTGAGGCCAGATTTGTCCTCAAATTCTCCTGACTTCAATGCTGCTAACTGCCCTGAAACTTGTTTATGATACTTAGCTAATAAATGGATAGGTTGAAGCTCAAATTAATTTCTTCCATTGTTCTCATCCCCATGATACTTGTCTACAGTACTCCATTGTTATCCAACCCCTGGGAAAGCACTGAGATAGTCATTCTCATGTCTGTGACAAAAGGATTTGGAATCTCATTTGAGTGGCATAATTATGCAGTTGTTTTAGTGTGGTCATCCACTAGGGGTTGCTAAGACAACAAGAAAAAGACACAGTTCTGTATAATGATTTACCTGATCCTTCTAGGTGTTGGGAAATCATAGGATCATAGATTTAGCCCTGGAGTGGATCTTAGAGATCCACGCTCTGGTCCAATCTTAGAGATCCACATCTTAGAGATCCACATCTAGTCCAATCTCTCGCATTGTGAAGATGAGGAATTAGAAGGTTAGAGAGGCTAACTTAACCCCAAATCAAGCGGGTGACAGAGCAGAGATTGGAACCCCAGATCTTTTAATGCCAAATCTGCACTTCCCCTACTATACCACACTGGTCTGGGATTCTTCTTATCTTCAGTACTGCGTGAGAGTGTTGACTGTACTATTTCTATAAGAAATCAGTAGAAAAACTACTTTGTTGATATATTAGAAGACAGGAAGCAGTTTCATCTAACACTTGTGAAGAGAGGGACAAACCTGAAGTAGAAAAATTGGTAGTTGTTTCTTCAGCTGTGGTAAGTGTTACTCCGTGAGGATAAATACTGTAGGGACGGCTGGCCATGTTTTTGAATACAATCTATCAAGGCGGGGAAAAAACACACACACACACAAAAACCACAAGTTCAGTAATTAAGTCCACTAGGTCTAATACCATTCAATTAAAATGACTTGTGAAAGTCTACCCTCATGTGTAGACTGTGGGGGAGAGGGCAATAATACCCATTATCTAAATGCTAGTTTTTCATGATTACCTGGGTTGTTCCTCACTGGGGCATCTGAGAATCTACAACTCTTCCTTATGGATGAAAGGAAAACTGTTCTAAATTTGCTCCAGTTGCTCTTAACTAACTATAAGTTCATCTCAGGGATATTCTAGTATTTTTGACAACCATCTCTCATAGGGAAAATGTACATATGAAACACTTTAAATTTAACCTGAATTGTTAATATTTTCCTCCTCATTTTCTTAAGTCTAGGCAATCAACAAAACAATAAATCAAGCCTTGATTTGTAGTATTTGCTGATTTCCAAAGTATAAATGGTTACCCTGAAAATTTGACAGTTGGCACTCACAAATCCATATGAGCTGACTCCATCTAGCATGTCTCTGGTCCAGCCTCTCTTCTTAGTTCTCTCTAAGCAATAAGTTCTGTCTGGTCCCCTCAATCCTCCACCATTATATTCCCAGTCAAAGATAGAGAAAAGGTCAGAGAGCTCTGAGATCAGAGGATAAGAGAGGAGCTATGATCTAAGCCTATCATGGGTTCTTTTTCCTTTTTAAAAATATTTTGATAGCCATTTCAACATATTTGGTTTCCTTTCTCATCTTATGTATTTTATTTTATGCATCTAAAAATAAAATTCTGAGAAGAGGTCCAGAAGCTTCATCAAACTTCCTCAGGGGTCAGTGATACAAAGTGGCTAAGAACCCCTGCTGTAGAGTCTTCTCAGTCTTCTATCTCAAAGGCTACTTGAAAAAGATATTCTCTCCTATATTTCTGAAAGCATCTTCACAGGTAGGACATGGGCAGAGATCAGTCCTAGACTGCCCATGTTAGCATTGTTTATGCTATTAAGACAGTAAAGAAGGGAACAGCAAGGTGGCTCAGTTGGATTGAGAGCCAGGTCTAGAGATGGGAGATCCTGGGTTCAAATCTGACCTCAGCTACTCTCTAGCTGTTTGACCCTGGGCAAGTCACTTAACCCCCTCCCAGCCATTGCTTAGCCCTTATAGCTCTTTTGTTTTATTGGTTATATATACATAATTGATTCTAAGATAGAAGGTAAGGGTTTAAAAAAGAAAAGATTGTAGAGAAGAGGAAAAGAAAAAAAAATGCATACCTTTTCTTTTCCTTTCACTATTTACAAAACAAATAGTGTTCAAAATGAGTTTGACCTACAGTTTAAAAACAAACAAACAGAGCAGATACTCTTATCAACTATTCTTCTATCTGTGTTCCACCATGACTTACTTACTTTGAGGGTATCTCTGACTTGGGCCCTAATGATTGGTCCCAAGATACCAGTTTCTTGGGGATCACTACTTTCCACGCGTTTAGTGAAAGATCCATCTTGGTACTGTTTGTAGACAACCTTCTTATAACGTGTTCCAATTTGGTTTCCCAAATTGGTGTGCCAAAATTTATATTTTCTAAAATAAAAAAGAGAATCATAAATAAGATTAAGTTTAGTTCTTCCTTTCATTGAAACTCTAGCTCATTATTAGTGGTGGTGGAAAAGGTTCTAGAGAATGGAAGTGCAAGAGAGCTTGGGAATAATCTTATATTGTATGATGAGGAGTCTCATGGGAGTGTTCTGGCCCTCTAGTGGGGTTGCCATGAATAAAAGAAGTGATGATCCATTTCATCATTACCTGCCCCAAGGTGTTTAAGGGAGCAAAAGGTTGCTATATCTTGGATTAAAATGGACTAAGTAGAGCATGGAACAGCTGGTGGTAGAATGGATAGAGTGCTGGGTCTGGAGTTAGGAAAGCCTGAGTTAAAATCCAGGCTCAGACACTTACTAGCTGCATGACCCTAGGCAAGTCACTTAATCTCTGTCCACCTCAGTTTCCTGAACCATTACAAGGGGATGATAATAGCCCCTACCTCATAGGGCTGTTGTGAGGATGGATGAGATAATATTTGTAGAAAGCACTTACTATAGTATTTGGACCTTTGTTGTAACCAAGTCCACTTCAGATTCCATCACAACAATCTTTAATTTCTGCCCAACCCAATGCTGATTGAAGTGAGTTTAGGGAAATGGTGAGGAAAGGCAGATTAATTTGGGAGAGTCAAAGAGAAACCTTTTCTCTATATCCTAGGTGTCACACACCTATGTCATCTTGTACTGATATACTTTTGTAACTGAAACAAGCATTCTAGTAGTAATATAGCCACTTACTTGTCCTTATTGTCTTCGTTTTCTGGGGCATAGTCCCAAATGACTTCCTCTGCAGCAATGAAGTACTCCCACTTCTTAATGTAACGCCTCTGTTCACGGGTTAATTTCTTTACCTTTCTGGTCGCTTTGGGGCATTTTTCAATTTTGAGGTATGCCTTCATCCCAGCTGATTCAGGATATACAGAGGGTAGTGAGAAAATGAGATAGAAGACAATTATCTCTACCGAAACACAAAGCCTTTAAAATAATATTGTATAAAGTTATAGAGTCAGGAGTCCTAACAGAATAGTCTGAAACTGTTAAGAGAGCTATCCTGGAACTGATATGGAGAGGGGAGCAGGGAATAGAAAGACATGGAGGAATTAGGCAGAAAATACTTAGTAAAAACTCATTTGCTTGTCCTTGATATGGACATTTGACATAATTTCTGTTCTACTAACATCTCATGGTATAGGTTCAAGAAGGATCTTGATAATAAGATGATCATTTAGAGGACATCCAGAATGGATCAAGTTCTTTAAGTTTTTTCCCATGTGAAGACAAATTGAAGGATACGGGGATGTTTATCCTGCAGAAGAGATAACTTGAGAGAGGAAGGGTATAATCTCTGTCTTTAAGTACTTGAAATACTGCCATGTGAAAGAAGGATTAACTTGGTTTGGTTTGTCCCTACAGTTCAGAACTGGGAGAAATGTTTGAATGGGGCAGAGAAACAAATTTAGATTTCTTGTAAAGAAAACTTCTTAACAATTGGAGTTAACCAAAAGAATAATGGGCTTTCTCTAGAGGTGTGGATTCCCCCTTACTAGAAATCTACACTCAAAGCTCAGGTACCCAATTGTTGGGTATCTTTAATGGAGATTATTCTTCCAATAGCTCAATATATTTGGTCAGACCTTAAATATTCCAAAATAACAATCTTTATATCTGAGTGTATTTATGGTCCTATTTCACTTTCTCTTTTCTGCCCCTTTCTGTGAGAAAGAAGGTTTTCTTTGTTTTCTCAAGGTTTTCAGTAGACCACTTCCTTCCCTCATCATCCTGATTGGAATGCTGACTAGATGTGAGTTGTATAGCTCTTAGAACCCAGCTAATAAGATTCTTCTCTCCTAGATTCTGGTAGGTGGGGGCAGGGATGAGAGAAGAGCCCTCAGGAATAATCGGCTTGTAATAGGATCCATTTCCTTCATTCCAGCCTCTAAAGATCACTTGTGGAACTTATGAAATATATGTGACCTTGACTATATTTAAGTGCATCAGAAAAAGACAGACAAGGCAGCCTCCAAAGGTGGATTAAGTTTCCTGAACATGTTCACTTGTTATTGACACTTAAAGAGATGTAGTAGACACAGGGAAATAAAAATAGCTCAATGGGGAATGAAAAAACCCATTGTCCTAGGTATAACTTGCTCCCATGGTCCCTTGTAATGCTGCCCACAAAAAAATAAGTTCCTTCCCCAATGGTGGACATGGAAGGTACTGTGATCTTGAAGGAGGGAACATCTCTTTCTATTTTTAATGTAAATCTAGGTCACCCCTCCCACAGTATACCCCTTCAGGTGACAGAGAAACTTGATTTTTCCAAGTGAGAAGGGTCTCCTTGCCTTGAAAATGCTTTGGGTTGAGAGAAGATATCTTCCACCTTCCCTCATGGCTCACAGTCATATTTGCAGTGATTGACGTGCCTCCAACAATGGGGATGGTTGAGACTTTGCGATAGTTATGTTCTAGGACCTGCCCATTGAAATGAATAGAAAATAATTCCGGGCCAGAGCTCATTCCAATTAGATGCCAACTAATCTGGTCATAGGCACAGACTGTTACATCTGAAAGAGAAGGAATAGCCAAGGTCAGAACAGTCAGTGAGTTCAATGCCCCATGTTCCCAAGCCCAGAGATTATCAAAAAGTCTTGGCTCCGTTCAGCTCCAGGACAAGCCATGACATTCATAGAACCTTTAAAAGAAGGGGGTGTTAAGGGTTTATGCTCCTCTGCTACCGTGCTGAGGTTAAACCTTGTCCAAACTTCACGAGAGCTTTCGCTGCTTTGGGATTTGCTTCTTAATTGATTTAATGACAGAAGGAGTTGCTAACTCATTCTATCAAGGAGTATGGCCAAATTCCCATAATGCTCATCTGAGTACCTAGGAGCAGGGGAAGAGAATAGAAGCAGAGTGGATAAATTCATGTGTGAAGGTATTTTTGTGTGTTAATTAATGGTCAGTAAACAAGCATTTATTAAGCATTTACTGTTCCTGGGGACAGGGAGAAGGGCAAAAATAATCTCTGCTCTCAAGGAACTCATCCTTTCATGGGGGAAACAACATGCAGATAATATGTACAGACCAGGGTAAGTAGAAGGTAATAGAAACAAGGCATTTGTAGTGGTTATGGGGCTGGGACTGGCTTCTTACATAAGGTGGGATTTGAACAGAGTCTTGAAGGGAGTCAGGAAAGCAAAGTGAGGGGGCAGTATGGAGGAAGAACATTACAGGAATGAGGAACAACCAATGCAAAGATGTGAAATAGAGAAACGAAGTGTTGTGTTTGACAAAAACCAAAAAATCAGTGTCCCTGGAGTAAAAGTCCATGGAGGAGAGTGAGATGTAATAATCTGGAAAGGAAGGAAGGAATGAAATGGCCAACAGCTTTAAGAACCAAAGAGAGTTATATTATATTTGATCCTGGAGACAATAGGGAACCACTGGAGTTTTTGAGTAGTGGAATGTTAAGGTAAGATCTGAGCTTTAGGAATATCATTTTGGCAGCTGAGTGGAGGACACATTAGAAAGGAGAGAGACTAGAGACAGGAAGACCAACCAGAAGGGCATTGCAATAGTGTAAATGTGAAATGATGAGGGTCTTCTTTTTTCTCTTCCATCCTTTCAGATAGAGAACTTCCTCTTTACATGTCATCGATGCTTAGCAAATGTTATTAACTAATGTCATTAAAAAATAAACTACAAACCCCATAACCAACTTGCATAATTCAGGAAATATCAATGGTTTCCCATCAATGCAGACAGAGTCTGTCGATGATTGAGAAAATGGATCCTCAGGAGTTACCTGTATCATATCGACATTCTTGTGACTATAGTCACACAACTAATGACTATTACATCTGAAATTTTAAACCCAGGTCTTTCTTATTCGAATCCCAGAATCCTATTTCCTATGATATACTGCTTCTACCCAGGGCTCCCTATCATCTCTAGGATCAAAGATAAAGTCCTCAGATATTTGGTCTTTCATTACCTGATCTCTTCCATCTTTTCAGTCTTATTACATTTCATACCTCCCTCCCCTTACCATATTTTTTAGGATTCCGTGACATTGGTCTCCTTGTTCTTCCCCAAATAAGACACCTTGTCTTCCCACACTGGGTATGTTCCTTGGCTTGCTTTTAACACATTATTACCCCCTTTGGAATGAGCTAGGGACTATCTTTTGCCTTTTTCTCTTCCCTAATGCTTAGCATAGTGCCTAGCACCTAGTAGGCTTTTAATTTAGGGGTAGCAAGGTAACACAGTGGGTAGAGTGCCAGGTCTGGAGTCAAGAGGACCTGGATTCAAATCTTACCTCAGACACTTCCCAGCTATGTAATCCTGGTCAAGTCACTTAACCCCAATTGCCTAGCCTGTGTTGCTCTTCTGTCTTAGAATTGATATTACAACAGAAGGCAAGTGTTTAAACAAGTAAATAAATAAAGTAAAGGTCACTTATTGACTGACTGTTTAGTAAACTGACATTATTAGTCCTTTCTTACAAGTGAACAAACCTGACTTGCCTAAACCATACAGTAAGCTACAAGAATGATTCAAGATTTAGGCTCAAACCTTTCATATGCCATTCCCCAATTAACAAATGGTCAAGAGATATGAATAGGCAGTTTTCAGATAAAGAAATAAAAACTATCAATAGTAACATTAAAAAATGTTCTAAATCCCTCCTGATTAGAGAAATGCAAATAAGAACAACTCTGAGGTACCACCTTACACCTAGCAGTAAAGGAAAATAATATATGTTGGAGGGGATGTGGCAAAATTGGGACACTAATGCATTGCTGGTGGAGTTGTGAATTGATCCAACCATTCTGGAAGGCAATTTGGAATTATGTTCAAAGAACTTTAAAAGCATGCATGCCCTTTGATCCAGCAATATCACTACTAGGTGTGTACCCCAAAGAGATAATAAAAAATGGCTATACAAAAATATTTATAGCTGATGAATGGTGGTCTCTTGGTGGTGGCAAAAATTTGGAAAATTAAGGAGTGTCCCTTGATTAGGAAATGACTGAACAAATTGTGGTATATGAGGGTGATGGAATACTATTGTGTTAGAAGGAATGATGAACTGCTTGATTTCTATATGAACTGAAAAGACCTCCATGAACTGACGCAGAGTGAAATGAGCAGAACCAGGAGAACACTGTACATAATAACTGAAACAATGTGGGATGATCAAATGTAATAAACTTTGCTACTAATAGCAATGTAATGATCCAGGACAATCACAAGAGACTTATGAGAAAGAATGCTATCCACATCAAGAGAAAGAACTGTGGGTATAGAAACACAAAAGAAAAACATATGACTTATCACTTGTTTATATGAGTATAGGATTTGGGGTTTTGGTTTTAAAAGAATACTCTATTACAAAAATGAATAATATAGAAATAAGTATTGAGGGTTAATACATGTGTAACCCAGTGGAATTGCTTGTCAGCTTCAGGACAGGGGAAGAAAGAGGGGAGGGAGAGAAAACGAATCATGTAACCATGGGAAAATATTTAAAAATAAATAAATATTAAAAAAAACCTTTCATGAGGTGGTAATTTTCAGGGTTAAATTTGACAAGTATTTATTAAGCATATACTATGTGTCAGGAACTCTATTAGGTATTATGGAAACAAAGATCAAAATGAAAACGTCCCTAACCTTTGAGAAGTTTTAATTACACTGCTGAAGACAATATGTACAAGTAAAGTAAATTCATCACATATAAGCTAAATATTTGACCAAAGCTGTGATTTCATTGTCTGATGAACAGGAGCAACTAGGTGGATGGACCTGAAGTCAGGAGGTCTTTTCATCCTGGGTTCAAATCCAATCTTAGACACTTACTAGCTCTGTGATTCAGCAAGTCATTTAACCCTATTTGCCTCACTTTTCTTATCTGTAAAATGAATTGGAGAAGGAAATGGCAAACCACTTCAGTATCTTTGCCAAGAAAACCCCAAATGGGCTCATGAAGAGCTGGATGCAACAGAACAACAATATAAGAAGATGAGCAAATTCCCTTTAGCAATATATATTGGCAACTGATGTGTTGGCCTCGGAATAAAATCAAAGTCCCTAAGCAATATTAATTTCAGGAACATTGAATAATGTTAATTTAAAAGGAAAATATTAAAAAAACAGCCACCACTCCACTTCTTTCCAAAATTCCTAACAAGCTTTAAATAAGCTCTGCTTATCCAGTGAAAGTTGCATAGTTTCCAGGTTAAGTGAAAATACTGTGAGTGGTATCTGTCTTTCTAGAGGAACTTGGGCCACCATGGCCACAGATTGGTGTTTTTTATTTGTTGATCGGAGACAAATTTGAATTAGTTCATCAAAGTTTTGCCATTAAACCATCTTATTTTTTAAAACCTAAATTGAGTCCATTTCTGAGTTCTGCTCTATTTTTCTCCTTGGATCCTGGTCTCATCCTTTAATATGCCAAGAGCTTAGACCTAAGACTTGAAAGGACTGATTGGTTCTGGTAGAGGTTGTATTGGGCTATAGATTAATGTGAGTTGGGAAACATAACAATAGACCACCTTACTTTTCTCTATATTATAATAACACATATTTACATAATACTTTAAAGTTTGTAGAGCGCTTTATATGTATCTAATTTGATCCTTGTGACAGCTCCTTGGAGTAGGTGATATTATTATACCCATCATACAGCTGAAGAATTTAAGGCCAAGAGTAGTTAAGTGACTTAAGTTTCACAGCCAGTAAATTTCTGAGGCAGGATTTGAATGGAGATCTTCCTGATTCCAAGGCCATTATTTCACTATTTCATTATGCTCTGAAACAAGGACTAAAACTAATTGGCTTAAAATTTTAACACAGGTTAAATCAATTTAGGCACTAGTAAGACACTCAGTAAGAGGCTCAGCTCACCCGTTACCTGGCAGTGTTCCATTCACGTAGCCGTTGACCGTATACATTAGGGAAGGAGATGGTTGCCAACTTTTGTTTTCATCAAATACAGCAAACATCAGCACATGTTGCTGGTCAAACATCTTTTGAGTGCCATCCTCAGTCAAGCTGCCTAGGAGGAAGAAACAAATATTTCTTAATAATTTCATTGAAAGGACAAATAAAATAAGTTAATTATTTCAAGGCAGCTGGTATGATCTCTTCTTAGATAGGAAAGATCTCAGAAAATAAGGGCTTAAATTAAGTAGCATTTTACAAAATGGTGGCATGGTGAACCTCTTCATTGCTTAGCTAGTGGTGCCATGTGGTTGGGAGATGAGAAACCCAACAGATTCTGAAGAAAGGTATGCTAGTGTCACACAGATGGCAATGGAAAGGGGCTTGGTGATTGTAAGTAATCAGCAACAGATGCCACCTATCATAGGATCATAGACCTAGAGCTGGAAGGAAACTTAGAAGGCTACTATGTAGTCCAAACGTCCTTCATCTACAGATGATGATACTGAGGATGGAAGGTTAAGAGACTTGGTTAAGTTCACACAGGTAGTAAACCCCAGAGGTGAGATTTGAACCCAGGTCACTCTATAATTAATGAGAAAATATGAAGAACAGAGGCAACTAGGTAGTGCAATAGACAAGTCATTAGATTTGGAATCAGGAATACTTGAACTCAAATCCAGCCTCAGATACTTACTTTTCTGCTTTCATTTAACCTTCGCTTACCTTTCTTACAGACAAACAAAGGTCCAACAAGGCCAGAGTTGAAATCCAGTACTAAGTTTTCATAGGAGTAATAGATGTATGTGAGACAAGGTGGGTCATCATCCGTGGGCCCACTGTCTTCAGTGATCTGCCATGTGTAGGTATATTCCCGACCGGGAGGGACAGCATCATCCAGTTTCTCCACAGGGGATGTTTGGTCTGCATAAGAGGCACCTAGAGATACAGACACAAGGATTATATCTCTCTTTGATGGATTTAATTACTTGAAAGAAAGGTATGGTGAGGTAGAAAGAAAGACTTGTTTTGCAAGCAGAAGACTTTTTGTCTAGGTTCGGCTCTGCCTCTCACTGATGACCACAGGCAAGTCTTTGAACCTTTCTGTGTCTCTGAACTTCAGTTATCTTCATTATAAACTTGGGGTAAAAATAGAGTGTGAAAGCTGGAACAACTTAACAAGTTATGGTATATGATTGTGATGGAATTTTATTGTGCTATAAAAAATAACAAGCAAGATGGTTTCAGAAAAATCTGGGAAGATTTATATGAACTGAAGCAAAATGAAGTGAGAAGAACCAAGAGAATATTTTACAAAGTATCAGCAATACTGTAAGGATGATTAACAGGGAAAGACTTAGCTGCTTTGAACAAACCAAAGATCTAAAACAATTCCAAAGGACCTCTGATAAAAAAAAAATAAATGCTATCTACCTCTAGAGAGAGAACTAATGAACTCTGAGAGCAGATTGAAGTATACTCTTTAAACTTCCTTTTTTCTTTTTTTGTTTTTGTTTTTTATCTGTGGTTTCTTTTGCAACATAACTAATATCGAAATACCTTTTTCATGACTTCACATCTATGACTGATATAAAGTTGCTTGCCTTCTCAAATATGAGAAAGGACTCAGAAGGAGGGAGAGAATTTTGAACTGAAAATTTTTTTTTTAATTTTATTTTAAACCCTTAACTTCTGTGTATTGACCCATAGGTGGAAGATTGGTAAGGGTAGGCAATGGGGGTCAAGTGACTTGCCCAGGGTCACACAACTGGGAAGTGTCTGAGGCTGGATTTGAACCTAGGACCTCCTGTCTCTAGGCCTGGCTCTCAATCCACTGAGCTACCCAGCTGCCCCCCTGAACTGAAAATTTTTAAAAATTATATTAAGAATATTCTGTGTGTAATTGGGAAATAGCTAATGAAATAAGTAAAACATTAAAAGGGGGAAATTATCAAATATCGTGTACAAATAAAGTATAGAATACGATGAGAATAATTCTGGACAAAATTTTTCATAAAAATGTCATTTGAATTGAATCCATGAAAAGGGTTAGTGACATTGTTCTTGAAGGAAGAAATTTCAAAGAGAAGGATTTCAAAATGCAATGAAAAGGAGGTAGTGCATTCTAGCTAGAATTAGAAGGACAGTATTTATAAGAATGATAATAATGAAAACTAAAAGAAATTCTGAACAATTGAAATAATCAATCATGGTACAGAAACTAAATAATGAAAACACATGTTCCTCCTCTCAAAAGCAAGTGGGAGATTATTGGGACAGAATGTTGAAAACATTGTCAGATTCAGTCACCATATCAATTATTTGCTTAACTGTTTTCTCTTTGCCACAAAGGAAGGTTCAATTCCAGGTAAGAGAGTGCTCTCTGGAAATGATTGTTGTAAGCAGTATTGTATAGGAAAAAAGTGAACTGAGCTCTGGAATTCGAGGATCTCAGTTCAAATCTAAATTACTGCCTCTGTGATTTTGACATGGCACTTCAACCTCAGTTGGCCTCAGTTTCCTCATCTGTAACATCAGAAGGTTGAACTAGATATTCCCTGAGATCTCTTCCAGTTCTAGATCTATATAATACTATGATTAGCTGAATGTATCAGTAAAGCATTATTAAAAATATTATAAATATTATGGAAAGTGTCAGAGTAAACACTCATTCTCTGGTTCCTGTCTTTTGTTGATTAGTCCAGGGGTCTTTCCACTAGATCAGATTCCCCTCTAAAACCTTTACAAGTGTAAGTGCTGTGGAATACATTTTAAAAAGTATCTGGACTTAGGAAGTTTTTAAAGCATCTAACATTTTCTAAGAGTCAAAAAGCTATTGCTATCTGAAAAGAATTAAGGAAGGGAGATGGTGGGAGTGTCTTCTGATAAACAGGAAACACCACCTCTGGGAACTTGCACAACTCAGCTAGGAAAGAGCAAACAGTGCCTGATAAGAAATGTCAGCTTCCTCCCATCGTGCCCAGTACCTTCATTAGAACTTGAGGAACCACTGTTGGATTATGGTAATCTTGAACAAAGCTTGGTTACCCTAAAATTTCTGAACTGCTTGCCCTCGACTCTTTGCTTCAAAGCCACTCAATGTAAAACGGTGGTGGTGGACTTTACACTGTTCCTCATTCATACTGTTAAAGATTTACTGAAGACTCTAGAGGATAAAAGTGGGAAGATCTCCCTTTGCTTTGGGAGGCAGCTTTCCTGATTTCCTTTAAAGTTAAGGCTCTTTCTCTTCTCAAACTAGTCTATGTACTCAATTTTCCCATTGTAGACCCACAGAATGCAAATTATTAACAATAATTTGTTGTTATATCATATCACAATAATAATAGGTAACATTTATTAAGTATTTTAGCATAGTTTGAGAGTTTTGCATTTGACCCTTAACACAATCTGAGATAGATGTTCATATTATCACACCTTTACACATATTAAGAAACTGAGACAGAGAGGTGTAAAAGATCATTCAGTTAGTAGCATCCTGAAGGAGAATTATGAACTAGAATATCCTTGACCCAAGTCCCAGCATTCTATCCACTGTTCCATGGGGAGGTTTTTTTTTTCCTTTGCAGAGGAAAGTATGACTTTTGTGCCCCCAGGGCCTGAGAATCAGCATGTAAGAAAAAGAGAAAATTATTGGAACAATGAGATTTCAAGTAATTTATGTGCCAGAGGAATAGAACTATCAGTGTTTCAGCAGCTAACTCTCTCTCTCTCTCTCTCTCTCTCTCTCTCTCTCTCTCTCTCTCTCTCTCTCTCTTTCCTTCCCTCCCTTCACCTCACCTGAATTACCACGTTAGAATCAAAAAGAGATGGGGTAACTAGATGACTCAGTGGATTGAAAACCATGTGTGGAGATAGCCCTGGTTTGAAATCTGACACCAGATACTTCCTAGCTCTGTGACTCTGGGAATATCACTTAACCCCACTGCCTAGCCCATACTGCTCTTCTGCCTTGGAGCCAATACATAGTATTGATCCTAATATGGAGGATAAAGGTTAAAAAAAAAAGTCAAGTATCTGAGGTCAGATTTGAACCTAGGACCTTCCATCTCTAAACTTGACTCTCAATCCACCAAGCCACTTAGCTGTCCCTGTTCCAGGTAACTTTCAAAGACCAGTTGTACTGGGGGTCTCTTCATTGGGAGGTTTCTTCCTGCAAGGATGAAATCATAGGTCTAGATCTTTTCTTTCACTAGTACAGGGAGTCTCAGTGAGGAAATAGTGGCTAAAGGGTCAGCCTATGAGTCAAAATGACAAAGGTTCCAGTCCTACCTCTGACATATATTGACTGTATGACTCTGGGCAAAGTGTTTGACATCTGAATGTTCCAAATACCTTTCTAAGATGGGAATTTGCAGACCAGTTTCTTTGTGGGAGGTTTCTTTGTGCAAAGAGAAAACCATGTGCTGGATTTGGCATTACATTGCTATCAGGACACCTCAGTGAAGAAATATTTTTGCATCTAATAAGTGCTTCACAGTACTTGTAGGGAGTACGTTAGTACCAAAAGCAGGTTCATATTTATAATATCTGAAAACTACAGGTTGAATCATGGGTCTGGATCTGGTATTTCATTGGTATGGGGAACATTCAATGAGGAAATTTCTTTGTATACAGAAAGTGTTCAATAATACTCATCAGGAGTAGATTGATGGCAAAAGCAGGTTCAAATTTATAAAGCTCAACACTACAGGTTGAGAATTCAACTGGATAGCATTGCATTTTGTGATAATGCAAAAGTATTTTGGCTACATTTTTTTCCTCCTTGCCTATTTTCCCAGTTAATCCCCTTTGTGTTTGTGTTTAATAACCAGAGAACTGTTTCATAAGGATTAATGAATTCTCTCAGGAAACGTCAGTAAAAAGCACTGGTCTAGAAATCAGATGTTCTAGGCTGGAATCCTGGCTCTCTAGCGAGCTAGGTATGTGAACTCAGGGAGATGCTTCATCTTGAATCCTCAGTTTCCTCATTGATAATAATACTTGTATCACCCAATTCTCAGGATTGCTGTGAGAAGCAAGAGATAAAATATATTCAAAGTAGCAATAGGAAAATTAAAAAAAATATGTAAAGTGATTTGTGGTCCGAAGGCACCACATAGTGATGGCGGCTGTGGTTGTTGGCTTCGGGGGAGAGAAAGGAAGGGAGGTGTTATCTCCATTTCTTGGCTTCCTATTTTATCCAAGTTTGGCAAACAAATTGGTGATGAATGGATCAAAAGAAAGAAAGAACCTAACAACGTCATCGTTTAGGAATGTAACCTTTTAGTCCTTTCTGAGATTTTAATTAGATTTTTTTTTTCTCCTGGGCTACTGCTTTTCCTTTTGCAGTTCTTTTGGAGGATGGGCAGCAAATTCATCTAAGTAGGCAAAAACAATTCATTAGGCATTTTATGGGACAGGAGAGTGACTGAAAGTGTCTAATGGTGTCACGTCTGTTTACAATGAAACATGGCCAGGCACATATATATAAACGCATGAAAGTGTGTAGAGATGTATGTGTAAGCATGTGTGTGTTGCAGTTGAGAGAGTCCAGGCTGAAATCCTGCTTCAGGCACTTTCTAGATGTGTGACTTTGGGCATGTCTGACAATCCTGACCTGTTCAGATTAAGGCTAGAGACTTAAAATTTAACTTTTTTGGCAACATAGTAGTTTCTGAGCAAATCTTTTTGTTTCACCTTGAACGTATTTTATTTGTCTCCAGAATAACTTTGAAAGGAGTGGATTTAGCCTAATCAAATTTGTTACACTACCCAAAAATGATTCGTGTGTTCATTTACAATCCTGAAACAATAGCAGAGGGTGACAGTTCTCAAAGGGGTCAGCATTGTTCACTTGCGTTGAGTAATGTCTGCTCACGCAACTACTAGTTAGACAGATGAACAGTTTTGGTAATTGCTGGTCTGATTATTTTTTTCAGTGTTTTATTCATTTGACTTTGCAGCTAGATCTTTATGGAGACTAATTTAATTTCCAAAGCAGCACAATCTCCAGATTTTACAATCTAAGCATAGGCAGGTTTGGGTGATATATAGATAGATTCTATTAGGGAGGGGCTTAATAAATATTATTTAATAAAAGGGAATTGATTTATGAAAAAGATTTCTGGGTTTGTGTCACTTTGATTTCATTTGGTTTTATAATCACTAATAGGAAACGAATTCTCCAAACTGAAAAGTAGTATTTGGTAGTATTTTGAAAACAAAAAAGCAATGGCCTTAAAGAGAACAGAAAATCTTACTATCTTTAAAGCACAATAGGCCCTTGTGCTAATCCTTACTTGGATGAAATCTCTCTGGAAAGATAACCCTTGATTTTATATTTATTTACTTCCTTGACTTGCTGCATGACTCCACACTCTGCCTAGTATTCTGTTTACAACTGTCATGATATGCTTCTAAAATTGCCAAAAGATATTTAAGGTTCATATTTGTGGGGAGAAATGGCACAAATGGATTTTGTGTGAGGACACATAAAAAAAAAAAAGAATTTTCTTCCTGCAAAGTCTGGCTGTGCAAAGTATACTCCCGCTTCTCTAAACCCTTTTCCTTTTCAAAAATCTAGTTACTTGCTCAAAATCTATTCTGCGATACAGAAATTGTCATTTATGTCACTGGATGTTTTTAAAAAAGGTGAGGGTATGGCTCAGCACCCACATAATTAGGCATAATGATGTACTGGGAATCATCATAGGTTATCCTTGTATAATGTCTGGTTATATACACCTCAAGTAAACTAGTTCATTTGATCTTCACGACAAACCTATGATGTTCCTGCTATTGTTATCTTCACTCTACAGATCAACTGCATGTTTCTTTTTTTTTTTTTTAAACCCTTAACTTCTGTGTATTGTCTCATAGGTGGAAGAGTGGTAAGGGTGGGCAATGGGGGTCAAGTGACTTGCCCAGGGTCACACAGCTGGGAAGTGTCTGAGGCTGGATTTGAACCTAGGACCTCCCATCTCTAGCCCTGACTCTCAATTCACTGAGCCACCCAGCTGCCCCTTAACTGCATGTTTCTTATAGAAGTTGAATGACTTGCCTAAGGTTGCCCAGCTAATGGCTAAGGGAGAATGCAAAACCCAAGTGTTGGTGACTCAAATCCAGAGGTTCTATAGCCTAAACCAGTATAGGATGAGTTAAAATGACCTTTACATGAAGAATTTACATTTCTTAGATTTATGGCTTTTTGTCATTGTTGTTCAGTCACTCAACTGTGTCCAACCCTTCGTATCCCCAAGCCTTTTCTTTCTTCCATTATCTCCTGACGTCTGTCCAAGCTCGTGTTTGTGGCTTCCATAACATGTAATTTCTGGCTCTTTCCATATACTTGGGAATATTTGAATGATGTCAAAACTCTGTATTAAAAGGGAGAAATTTAAGCGGCCTGCATTTTGTGTTGATTTGAGGCAAAAAATTAGATATTTGACAATTCGGAATTGATAGACTGAATTCTGATCCATAAATTTAGGCATCAGATAGGAAGACACATGGGAAAACATTGTGGCTATAGATTTGTCTTGAAAAATTGACATATTTTTAAATCTAGATGCCAAAATCAAAAGAAGAGAGAACATTGGGGGGAATAATGTAAGTCCATTAGGGGAGAGGAAGGATGGGGATGGGGTTGCCTGCTTAGTTCTCTTTCACTTTTATTGAATAATAGATGGAGTCATGAAGAATTGGACATGACTATAATGATTGAACTACAATTTCTGAAATGTCAGAGTGTCTAGAGTATGGCAATGAGAATTATAGAAGAATAAATTAGAAAATAGGAGGCTCAAATCAAGATAATCTAACTCAAAATCCTGACAATCAACCAACCAAAGTAAAAAGCCTGTAAACTCTTAAGCTACATTAAGAAAGATAGAGTGCAGAATGAGGGAAATAATGGTTCTGTTGTTCTCTGCCTTGGTCAGGCCCTGCTCAATTCTGGGTGCCACATTCTCAGACAACCACTCATGAACCCAAGCATGGTTGAAGGAGGGCCATCAGGATCATATCCTATGAGTATTAGCTCAAGGAAATAAGGATGTTTAACCTGGAAAGGTTAAATTTAATACCTTATAATTATCTTTAAGCCTAATATTTAACTTTTCCTCCTTATCAAAGTCTCACTTCTATATATCTCTTATCCTGGAAAAAAGTCTAACCCCTGGCTCAGATCTCATGATAGTAGCTGCAGTCTTTTGCAGGGTGGGAAGAAAATTCTGCATGTCCAAGATTACACCTCCCAGGATTCATGTACATTCCAGCTATCCAGTTAATGTAAATAACCTCTGAAACTCCAATTCTGATTCTTTTATTTGGTGACCATTTTTAAAGGACTGGACACCATCCCCCAGTTCAGATACCTATCCCTTGAACAATTTTTCAACTGAAATATTCTCATGATTAAAAAAACCACAACTTTAAGGAAAAACATGCTACTGATGGTGGATATGTAGAATTCTTATTTGATTCATAGTAATATGCTATATTATAGAAATATATAATATTATTTACAAATATAATGTCTATTTATTTAATGGATATTATATAACACATTTATTTATTTGTAAACATAATTTATAAGTATGTATTATTTATGTTACTATGCTATTTAGGTGAAATATGGGGCAACGAGGTGGTGCAGTGGTTAGAGTGCTGGACCTAGAGTCAAGAAGAACTGAGTTCAGATCTGGCCTCAGACACTTACTACCTTTGTGACCCTGGGCAAGTCACTTAAATCTATTTGTCTCAGTTTCCTCATCTGTAAAGTGAGTTGGAGAAAGAAATGGAAAACCACTCCAGTATCTTTGCTAATAAAACCCCAAATAAGCTCATGAAGAGTTGGATGTGACTGAAATGACTGAACAACAAAAATAGGTAAAATAAAAACTGTGACTTCCATGTTATACTGAAGAATGAAATTTATGACACTGAACAATAACATCTCAGAGTTACCTGCCATCTGTGCCATCCACCCTCTTATTCAGGGTTGAGATACAGAGGGACTGAGAAAAGGTAGTACCATATGCATGGACAGTTTATGCTATGTGGAGGTAGGATATTCTGAACTGCTATTGGTTAATATTTACCAGATTGGGTTATGCTCTATTAGGAATAAAGAGTAAAAAAAGGATAATGACCTCAGGTTCATTCACTGAGCAAAGGGCATGATCAGGATTCAAAATTCAACACGCAAATATTCTTGTATTTAAAACACAGGGTGCTCCTGTAATGAAATATCTCTTCCCTTAGTTGTTGGTAAACATTATATATTTTTATTGTTTAGTACATGATGGATGTGTGATGTCATAGATAGGGGAAGGAATATCATAGTTAAATGAAGTCTGAAAAGCGTGAGGAACACAAAGAAAACTGGGAAGACCTTAATCTGTAAATGGAGATAATAGTAGCACCTACCTCCCAGGGTTGTTGTGAGGAACAAATGAGAGAATATTTGTAAAATTCTTTGCAAACATTAAAGTGACATATAAATGCTAGCTATTAACATTATTATTAATAAAACTCAATTATTAATAATCAGTGTTAGTATCAAGCCATCTCAGTTATTGACAATTTATATCAATGATCTTATTAATCATTAATGACAGTAATAAAACAATTCAAAGGAAAGGAAGTAAAACCAGAACAAAGAAAATAATATGATCACACTGAAAGAAAATACAATGACTCTGAAGGGATAAAGAAAATCTGATGATAACTTACAGGAAGTAATTGAGAAGTTTTAACATTTTACAGATTATAACTCAGATTTTCAGATTTAGACATGATTTCGACGGGTATTAAGATTCTTTGCATCAACTGAAAAAGGAGAGCTAGGCTTTGCTTCAAGATATCCAATGAAGAGAAACAGACTAGGTCTCTAGGTAACCTATTTGGCTTTTGAACAACTCAAATAGTTAGGAAGATTTTGCCTCACATCAAGCCTCTTTCAAAAAAAAGGGGAGAAAGTCAGCCTAGCAAGAAAACCTGTTGACTCTTTGCAATACTATCCTTTTCCAGATAATAAATTCAAATTTATTCAAATGTTCAAAATTGAATAGTTGTGGCATATAGTAGGTGCTTAATATATATATATATATATATATATATATTTCTTGATAAACTACCTACTTTTCTAGATGTATTTTCAATTGTTTCCTTTATGATTCTCTCCATTCTAGTCATCCTGGTTTACATGGTATTTTCTTAACAGCAAACTCTTTATTAACCATCCCTTTAATTATGTACTCTAGAACTGTGGCAAGTAAGCAAAGTCAAGCTCATTGGATAATATTTTGTAGATGATGTATCTTTCCTTTTCTAAAAAATTGGGACAACTTTTGCTCTTCATCAGTGCTGCAGCACTTCTTCCATTCTCCATAATATTTCATAGATCACAGACAGAGGCTTAGCAGTTGCAACCTGCCATTTTTTTCAGTGTTCTTGAGAATAGATCATTGAACCTGGTGGCTTAAATTCAGTAAAGGCAGCAAACTCTCTTCCTTCTTATTTTTGGTTTGCCTTTCCAATTAACCATTTCTGTTGTCATTTCCCAGCCAAATACCACCTGCTTTAGCAGAGAAAATAGAAGTAAGACACGATTTGAATAGTTCTGATTTCTTGTCAACTATTATCCCCTGTACCCTGAGCAGTGGTCCTAGCCTTTCTCTAATTCTCTTCCTAAAGTATAACAAAATTCTCAGGCTCATTACTCTGCTTACATGCTCCGGATCCCCTGCTTAAAGGATCATTTCCTATTTTTATGTATATTCTTCATCCCCTATCCTTATAACTCTTTTAGAAGTCTAAATTGATCAATGAGTTTCTTGTATATCCAGAAGATGCTCTAAAGAAGTCTCCTTTTCTTCATCACTGGAAGTGTCTGTGGTAACATCCTTAGAATTTAATCTTAGAGGATTTCCCATCCCTTTTGATCTGGCTTCTTCTATACAATTCTAGGAATGAGATATTACCTATCTTTTCCACGAATCTTTAAAAATCTGTCCAAATCCTGTCCTGCCTTGACCAAGGAGAGAAGAGTTGAGAGTCCTATTTTGGGCCAAGATCCAGTGTCTTATCCACCCTGCCAACACCCATTTCCCCCATCAATCTATTTAATCCTTAGAGCTAGATCTGGGACTGATTTTTCCTTTGGCCATCTGCTGTCCCCATCATAAAATGGGCACATGCTTTGCTTTGTGTGTGTGTGTTTTTTTTAAAGATTGTTTTGTACTTGGGTTTTTTCCCCAGAAAGCAGATTTCTGGGAATTGTGTTCTGTTTTTCTAAATGTTTAAAAGCAATTTTTAAAACGGAAAAGAAACCTATAGTGTGCCACAGAAAGCATCTGGTATTTCTCAGCACACAAATCCTAAGAGGGAGTGGCCATTCCTCTCCCTTCCCAAGATTTCCAACATATCCATTCTAGCAACCAAATCACTTTATTGATGAGAATCAGTTCTATCCAGAATCGAATTTCCTTTGTTGATTCGTGCCTCTTTCCATTCCATTCAATTCCCCAAGCATTTATAAAGTATCTCTTCTGTTCTAGGCACTGTCTTAGGTCCTGGGGATATAAAAAATGAGTCTCTCTCCTTAATGAGTGTAGTAAGTGCTTAACAAATGATTGCTCACTTAATGACTTCTAGGGGGAATCAACATATAAACAGATAAGTAAACAAAATAATTTGAAGAAAGAGAAAATATTAACCACTTGGGTGTTGTTGTTTAAAAAAGGTTTTCTGTAGAAGGTACCCTTACTTGAGCCTTCTACCAGAGATGAGAAGGGACTCCATTCAAAGATTGCAAGTTGGCCCAAGCAAAGGCAGGAAGACAGGAGATAGAATATGAGTTAAGAAAAAAACAAAAAACAAAAAACAAGTAGGCCAGTTGAGCTAGAATGGAGAGAGCCAGAAAGGGAATAATATAAAATAAGCCTGGAAATTTAGGTAGTAAGGAGCCAAACTGTGGAGGGCTTTAAATCCCAGGCTGAATTATTTGTATTTTTATCTTAGGAATAGTAGCAAATCAATAAAGATTCTTAAACAGAAGAATGTCATGATCAACTTCTGCTTTAGAAAGATTATTGTGGGAGCTGTTGGAAGGGTAGATTAGAGAAGGGAAAAATGAATGAGGAAGGTCAACTAGGAGATTATTGAAATAGTACAGATGAGAGATAATAAGGATCTGGATCAGAGTGATGACCAAGTAAGTAGAGCAAAAGGAATGGGTACCAGAAATGTTGTGAAGGTAGAACTGACAAGGTGGGGCACCCAAATAAATATGACAGTTAAGAAAGAATGAAAAGTTGAGGAAGATGACAAGTTTGCAGATTAATCTGAATGCAAGAATAGTGACTGTCCAAGTAGAAAGAAGAAAGTCTGGAGGGGGCTTGGTGAGTTTAGTGGGAGATAAAGCTTTGGACATATCGAGTTTGAGATTCCTGTAGGCCAACTAGATGGAGATGTCAGGCATTTGGTTAGGATACTGGAAATCAGGAGAGAGATTAGAGCTGGATTTGGCGATCAGTTATTAGAAATAGTAATTGCACTTATGAGAACTGATGAAATCACCAATAGAGGAGATGTTATTATTAAAATAGAGAACCTGAGGGGGTTTTTTTCCTCACCCTCTTGGGGACACTCTCAGTTAAGGGAATCGGATGAATCATTCAGGCAACTTAAAAATTACTAGCAGCTCTTCTTTTGGCAGAATGAAAACAAGTAAATATCTGTATAGGTGATGCATATCATCATCCCAGAGGAAGACACAAAGAGGGCCTGGCACTCTAAGAACTCTGGTACATAGACTTTTTAGAAAAAGTGAAAAAAAAACTTTAAGGTGGGATCATAGAATGATTATGGACGATGCCTCTGTGTACTTACCTTTTCTTGACTGAGATAATTTTCTTCTCTTTTTTTACATATTCTCTCCTATAAAGCAGATGTTGGCCCCTCCTATAATTGAGTTGGTGGTATAGGGGCCACCACCAGATGTTAAGGATATCTGAAGATTCTAGAGCTTTGTTCCTTTGCCTCAGTCAAGGAGGAATAGGACCCTTCTTGAGATGGAAATACTTTAGGGAGAGGTAAATGCATTAAAATTAACAACCACTTACATAGAAGATAAATGAACTGGTCAGATTCTGGTAAGAAAACTAGTATTTATTAATATGTCAGATACAGAGCTAAGTGCTGGGGATAAAAAGAGACAAAAAGATCCCTCCAAAACAAAAGTTTCTGCTCTCGGAGAGCACATCCTCTAACGGAGAAGAAAACAGGCAGACAACAATGTACAAACAAAATATAGAGGCTAAATTGGGGGTGGTCTCAGAGGGGAGGTACTAAGATTAAGAAGAACTAGCGAAGACTTTTTGCAAAAGATGGAACCTTAGCTGAGACTTAAAGAAGCCAGAAAAGCTAGGCAGAGTAGCAGATCTCAGAGCAAAGGTGGTCATTGTGTCTGGGAATTATGGGTGAGGAAAGCTAGAGGAGAGGAAGTGCCTAAAGTTCTCACTCAAGAATGTTCATAATTCTAGAATGTTCTCATTATATTATGGGTCTGATATATATGTGTATAAACACAAAAATAATATATGATGTAATAATGTATTTTCCTACCTTTCATCAGATGCTGACAAAATTCTTTTCCTATTTTTTTTCACAGCAGAATTATTCACTTTTAGCATTGACCCAGTTGGGGGGCAAGTTTCTAATAGACTGATGATTCAGCCCCAAGGGGTTTAATGTAGATAGAAAACTATATACTCTCTTATGTGTTGGGAAATATTGAAATCTTCTTACCTTCTGACAGTTTGTTGTATTCGATTCCTTGAGGATGAATGGTTAAAGGCTTCTTAGCCATATTCTTAAAGTGAACCTTCAAAATATCTCCAACTTCAGCAAAAAGAGTAGGTCCAAGAAGTCCTATAACAACCGAGAATGTAAAATATATATGTGTTCAGGACTGCTAGACAAATGGCACAGACACACAAATTCTAATGTTAACTCCTGTTCTGGCTCTTTATTTTTATTTATAAAAAAACTTTACCTTCTGTTTTTTTTTAAACCCTTACCTTCCATCTTGGAGTCAATACTGTGTATTGGCTCCAAGGCAGAAGAGCAGTAAGGGCTAGGCAATGGGGTTCAAGTGACTTGCCCAGGGTCACACAGCTAGGAAGTGTCTGCAGTCAAATTTGAACTCAGATCTTCTTGCCCCCAGGTCTGACACTGTACCATCTAGCTGCCTTTATCTCATCTAGCTGTTGCCAAAATGCCCATTTTTTACCCAACGGCCTTAGACTAGCTCCATAGGATTGGAATAGCTTTGTAATGTAAGTTAGTGCAAATATTATACCCATCTTGCAGATAGAACACAGCGTCAGAGAATTGCAGTGACTTTGTCCAAGGTCACACAGTTTGGAAGGGTCTGAGGTCTTCTGCCTCCAAGTTCAGTGTCGGCCATGCTGCCTTGAAGAGGCTGGTTTCTATTTGGGTCCTTGTTTTGTTAATCCCATTGGCTTTCTAGCCTCAAGTCCTTTATCTTGAGTTACTCTCCATCTCCTCTTAAAGAATCTTTCTGATCTCCTGCTCCCTCTCCCACCCCCCCATTTATGCTAAAGCTGATTTCATTCTGGACTCCTCAGACTCTTGGTATCATATCTGCCATTTCCCCCTCTAAATTGCTGCCAATTCCTGGCCTCTCATTGTTCTCCTAAGAGTCTAGACCTGTAGATGATTATAAACTCCTTCAGGCCAGGACCTCTTTTTTGGTTCTGCTTTTGCACATAGTAGGAGTTTAATCAATGCTTATTGGATTGTTTCAGCATTGTGTCATTCTTCGGCTTTATACCTTTGGTGCCTTGCACATAGTAGGACCTTAATTAACGAGCATTGGATTGACTTGAAATCTCTCTTGGCCTATTGCTCCATCCCCTGCTGTCCATAACTATTGCTTCAGTGCCCCAAGGCTTACACCTGAAGCAAGTTTCTTGCCAGCTAAAGTATTTATTGTACTCTGAGTTCCATCCCCTGTAGTGCAGGGGGCTTAATTACCATGGTATCTTTGGCTGGTGTCTATGTGCAATCAAAAAGCTGGAAAATCAGGTCATTCACAGTACATTTCCCAGCCACCTGTTTCATGAGATCCCTTACTCAATGTTTTTGTTCAGTTGTTTTTCAGTTGTGTCCAACTCCTCTCGATCCCATTTGGCATTTTCAGGGCAAAGATACTGGAGTGGTTTGCCATTTCCTTCTTCAGCTCATTTTACAGATGAGAAAACTGAGGCAAACATGGTAAAGTGATTTGTCTAGGGCCACACTGCTTGTAATAAATGTCTGGGGCTGGATTGGAACTCAGATCTTCCTGACTCCAGACCTGGTGCTCTTTGCACTTCACCATCTATTTGTTCTTACTCAAATATTAGGTTTGACTGTCTCCCTCAACTTTTTGTTTTTTAAACTTTTTGCCTACAGTCTTGGAATCAATACTATGTATCATTTCCAAGGAAGGGCTATCTTGCCCAGATGGGAAGTATTTGAGGTCAGATTTGAACCCAGGACCTTTGTCTCCTGGCTTGATTCTTAATTCACTGATACTGCTCCCCGCCTCAACCTTTAATTATAACAAAACAAAAGGGATTCTCTTCTCAATCAAAGTGTACCCCTGCTCTTAGAGAAAGCAATCACATTCCTGGGAATTGTTTGTGTAGTAGATAAACCATTCAATTAATTTTCTGATTTTCTTTACTGTCTTCTCCTTCCTCCATCAATCCATAAACGAGCATTTATTAAGTGATTCCCACACTCAGACAGAGTGCTAAGCACTGGGAATACAAAGCAAAATTATTCTTTACTCTCAAGGAGTTTCATTTTCATGGGGAAAAAAACACTTTTACATAAACAGAAACAGAGTAAAGATGCAGAGGAGGTGAAAAGAGAAGGCTTGGAGGGGAAGGTACTAAAATTGGGGGCTAAGCAGGAAGGTGACTAAAAAGGTACCCAGTAAGAGAGGGAGATAGGTTACAAAAATTTAATTCAACAAGCATTTATTAAGCACCTACTGGCTGCAAGACTCCACTAAACCTTGGGGAAGCAGGATAGTACAAAGACAAAGAAAGAAAGAAAGAAAGAAAGAAAGAAAGAAAGAAAGAAAGAAAGAAAGAAAGAAAGAATTCTTTCCCTCAGGGAGCTTATAGCCCAATGAACTCCTACTCCAAACATTTCATTTCAGACTCATGGAGTTAGAGGGTGAATCAATAAGCTAGTCCATTCTTGTTTCAAGAGAACAGAGGCGTAATACAAGGCAAAGCATTGTTTCTACTCGTTTAAAGCATCCTCCATCTATGAATATTTCACAATTCTTTTAAGAGGGTGCAGAGGCAAAACATGATCTTTTTCTGCCCAAACTAAGCTTCCTTGGCAAATGTGTACCACTAATGAACCCTTTCAAGGCAGACATCCCCAAATATATTAACATTCCCCACCAGAGTGAGATTGTGGAAAGAACATGATGCCAGGGGTATGAGGACTGGGGAGCTGTTTTCTGGCTAGGTGACCACCCCATGGCCCTGAGTTTCCATATTTGTAGAATGAAAGGATTGAATTAAAATGCCTCCATAAACCTATGAATGAACTGTGAGACTCACATTACACTCACCAAACCATACTGAAAGTTGGTGAAGGTCAGGCAGGGTGTGCTGGTAAATGTTTAACAACCAACCAGCCCTCCAAAGGAAAAAAAAGTTAAACAAGACAAACTTTTAAGTTTAATCCACATTATTAGCATTTTCTCCATCTCTGTCCTCCCTGAATCCCAGACTCACAATTTAGGTGCCATCCTCAACTCCTTACTTTCACTCCCAACTATATCCAGTCTGTTGCCAGGGTTTGTTGATTTTATCTTTGTTAAATGTCTCATATATACCTCCTTTTCTTCTCTAAACATACCCCGCCAACACACACACCTGGTATAGACCTTTATTTTGGGACTATTGAAATAATCGGGTCTTCCTAGTGTGTAATTAGAATCTGTTACCCTAAAAACTATGATCCCCAACAAAATTATGATTCCCAGCACTTCACTCACTTCCTGTTGCTAAGTGCTGATGTAGACAGGATATAAATTGTGTGGAGTTACATCTCTCACTCTTTCCTTCCTGTCACGGTTTTGGTGTAACAGGTATTTTTGAGCAGGTAGAAAACTTAGTCACGTGGCTCTGTTTTTGTCAGATTTTTATAAACTTTATAAAAATAACACTTGAAGTACTGGACATTAATTTAACTCTTACACTAGCACAAGTCTTTCCCCCCTCTGGTCCATTCTCCATTCAGTCACTAAATTGATTTTCCTAAAGTTCAAGTCAGATCATTTCACCCTCCCTACTCAATGAGCTTCAATGGCTCCCTCTCACCTGCAGGAACAAAATATCAGATCCTCTGTTTGGCATTCAAAGCTCTTTGTAACCTTGCACCTCCCCTGCTTTCTCCTACCTTTCTAGTCTTCTTATACTCCTTCAAGTACTCTTGAATCTAGTGACACTGACCTCCTTTCTATTCTTCAAACACAGACTCCATTTCCTGGCTCCAGGCATTTTCAGTGACTGTCCTTCCTGCCTAGAAAATTCTCTTTCTTCCTCTCTACCTCCTGGTTTCCTAAAAATCCCAGCCAAAATTGCACCTTCTACAGGAAGCCTTTCCCAGCCCCTCTTAATTCTAAGGCCTTCCCTCTATTGATTATCTCCAGTTTATCCTGTTTATAGCTTGTCTATGCACAGTCTTTGGCGTGTTTTCCTCCATTGGATTATTATGAGTTCCTTTTGCCTTTCATTGAATCCCCAGTGCTTAGAATAGTGCTTGGTCCTGCCTACTAATAAAGTATTACTATTATTTATTAATAAATTATTTATTATTACACAATTATTAATACATTTTTATTGGCTGACTTTCTTTAGTTTAGGTAGTCAACAAAACTATAAATATAACCCCAATTTGTAATATTTGCTCATTTCTGGGGTGAAAAACTCACATGGAAAATTTAACTATCATCTCTCCCAAGCAATTAGGGGCTGGCTGGCTCTAGCACACAGGAGAGGAGTATAGAAGATATTGAAAAGGAAGAAAGGAGAAAATTAGAGAAGGAAAACAAAACGAGAATGAGTAATGTTGTTCTTCAGTAAAGGAGTAAGTAACTAGTACCTAGGAATACCTGTTCAACTCACTTAGCTCTAGGGACTTTGGGTATTGACTAGTCTGTCATTCGAAGGCATCTAGGTGGTAGAGTGGATAGAGCGCTGGTCCTGGAGTCAGAAAGTCCCGTCTTCCTGAGTTCAAATGTGGCCCCAGATACTTAGTAGCTATGTGACCCTGGACAAGTCACGTAACCCTGTTTGTTTTAGTTTCCTTATTTGTAAAATGAACTGGAGAAGGAAATGGCAAATTACTCCAAGAAAACCTCAAATGGGATCATGATGAGATGGACATGACTGAAATGACTGAACAAAAACATTTTTACTTAATGATTGAGTAAATGGATTCTGACAGATGCCATGCAGTGAGTTCAAGCCAAAGCCCAGACTAGAAGCCACATCTTCTGACTTCTCTTAAAGTATTAAAAAATGTAGATATATTTTAACAATTCAGCTTAAGCTCATTTCCCTTTGTCAGGGGTTCTACAGTAAAGGGCAATAAGAGATCAAGTAACAACTCTTAGGCTTCTTCCTGAATCTCTTATTTTGACAAGAAAATATTCATTGAAGGTTTTGCTTATTGGCTTCAGTTGAGGTAAAAGAACCTAAGTACCTACTAGCTAGACAGAAACAGTGGTCAGCCAGGTGGCACACTGGATAGAGGCTATCTATTTACCTCTCTGTCCTTCAGTCTTCTCATCTGTAAAATGGACATAATCATAGCACCTATCCTACAGGGTTGTTAGAAATAAATAAAATAATTTTCATAAAATGCTTTGCTTGGGGCAGCTAGGTGGCTCAGCCAGGCCAAGATATGGGAGATCCTGGGTTCAAATTTGGCCTCACATTCTAGCTGTGTGACCCTGGGCAAATCACTCAACCCTTGCCATTGCCTAACCCTTGCCACTCTTCTGCACTGGAACCAATACACAGTATTGGTTCTAAGATGGAAGGTAAGGGTTTAAAAAAATGCTTTGCTAAACTTTAAAGCTAGCTCCAACTAGGTCCCTATAAGTGAAAATAAAGTCTGAAATAAAGAGAATCCGAAGCTCAATTATTCACTGGTTTCTTGGTGCTTTGATGGATCTGTCATTTCATCAATGAAAGTGCTTCCTCCCTCTATCCATGCTGATCGCAACCCATCCAATTTACAAATCATGTCCATGTCCTCCTGTAAGTCTGCCATGGTAAGATGGTCTAGCCAACGTGTCCAGGGGTCTTTCTTTAGCTCTTTTTATTGACAAGAGAGCACAAGGGCTATGCATCAATTTAACCCTTTCATAGACGTTTAGCTTTATCACTTGGTTTGTATTTGGGACTTACCTGAAATGTTAGATCTTGGTTTTTCTTGTATGAAATTTGCATCGTATTCTCTGTAGACCATTTTCTTAAAAGTAGATTCTGAGGGCTTTAAACTAGACATGAAAGACAAAAGTTCTGTTTAAAAGCTATCCTGTGGATATAATTTTATTTTTCAAGACCTCTTTTGCATTAACCTATAGGAAGGATATTTTTCCTCATTTTGTTTCTTTTTTACTTTCATTTTTTTCAATTTCAGCAAACATTGATCAAGATCCTATTATTTTCTAGGATGGGCAGCTTGATGGTACAGTGGAGAGAGCACCAGGTCTGGACCTGAGTTCAAATATAGTCTCAGGCACTTACTAGCTGTGTGACTCTGGGCAAGTCACTTAACCCTATTTGCCTCAGTTTACTCATCTGTAAAATGAGCTAGAGAAGGAAATAGCAATGCATTCCAGTATCTCTGCCAAGAAAACTCCAGATGGAGTCATGAAGAGCTAGACACAACTGAAAAGGACTTAACCACTACAACAACAGCATGTTCCAGGAAGTGTTCTAGGTCCTAGAGATACAAAGATAAAAATGAAACAATTCTTACATACAAGAAATGAACGGGGTGGAAATGGGGTGTTATATGAAAGGTATAGATTGATAAGCATTCCACAAGATAAGGAGTAGGAGAGATCCCAATGCCCAACAATACAGAAATACAATCAGAATGGTAAGGAGCCTTCGGATTTAGACATTGGAGGTTCTTTTAAATGGACTGAGGGTGTTGAGCATGAAGTAAACATTTATTTTTTTTAATTTTTATTTTTTAAACCCTTACCTTCCACCTTAGAATCAGTACCATGTATTGGCTCCAAGGCAGAAGAGTGGTAAGGGTTAGGCAATGGGGGTGAAGTGACTTGCCCAGGGTCACACAGCTGGGAAGTGTCTGAGGCCAGATTTGAACCAAGGACCTCCCATCTCTAGGTCTGGGTCTCCATCCACTGAGCTACCCAGTTGCCCCCTGAAGTAAACATTTATGAAGAGACTTGATTTTAAGTACTTGAAATCCTTTCTTAGTGAAGAATGGTTATACTTGTTCAGCCCAGTCAACAGCTAGGCACGACTAGAAATAGGTGGAAGTAGGTTTGAAGGTCAGGAAAATTAATAATGAGAGTTATTTCAAAGCAAAATGGGCTGCCTAGGAGATTGTCAAGCAAAAGTGGATGACTCATTGTTGAGTATGTTATGGCAGGATTCATTATCAGGTATGTTTGGACTATTTGGACCAAGGTCCCATTTAACTATTTAATTATGTAATTCTCTGAAGTAACCGACTAAGTTTTATTTTCCTTTTTTACAAATTTCCTCAGGACAAAAGGTAAACATACTTTGTTCCCAAAAGTCATTGAGGTCCTTTGAATGTTAAATGAAAGAAAAATCTCTAATATGTTTGTTCCCTGGAACTAAACTTTGGGGAAAGGGTTGACCTTTTTTATGATTTCTCTCTAAAAATTATCTCATTATTCAGTTGTTTCAGTCATGTTTGAATCTCCATGACTCCATTTAGGGTTTTCTTGACAGAGATACTGAAGAGGTTGGCCTTTTCCTTCTCCAAAATTATCTCACTACATGAAAACTCATATATAGTATCTCCAACTAACTTTTTGGCTATGGTTGGGGGAGGAAATTTAGTCTTTTTTCCTATTTAACAAACCAGGTTTCCAAGAGAGTTCTTTCTAGCAATAGAACTTGGGTGGCATGACCATTTAGAGGCTTTACTCATTCTTGCCATAGCTTTTATAGGGCCTTAGTGAATGATGCACCAATAATTCTTGGAAGCCCTTTAGAAGACAAGGAATAGAGGATAGAGCTGACGACCCCCTCACAAACTAACCATGCTATATCAGAAATGTAGTTGGTCTCTGCAGAGAGTTTTCACAGCCCTTTGGTTATCAAATGGGCCTGTATCCAGTGTAAACACGATAAACCAACAACCATATTAGTTTCCTATAGATGATCAGATAAATCATGATTGTTTTCTTTGAATCTTCTTTTAATAGCAGTGCCCTACATGTGTTAATATAAACGTAATCACCTTATATTTCAGCTCAATCCCATTAAAATTCCTTTAATGCCATTAAAAAAATTTAGTGGAGAATTTTAGACATCTGAAGACACTTTGCAAACTATGTAAAGACCTTTCAGAAATTTTGACATGTCTTGGCAGATAACTCTGATTTTGCAACTCTGAAAGAGGAACATGTCTTTCCCAATCTCCCAAGCTGTAGTTTCAGGTTGAAGTAAGCACAATAGTATCATTGGCCCAATATAAAAATAAATATGAGCACAGTCCATCGGAATCCTTACCTACAATAGGTTTGCTTTTTGATTCTAGTTATTCCTGAAAGGTTCCATTTCACCTTTGAAAGTTTTTCAGCTCTGAGAGTAGTTTGAAATGCAAATATTTAAATTTAATTCAAAATCTTCTCATTAATACATGCATTTTAATCAAGATTTGACTAATGAAATGGTCAGTCTAAATGGGATGGTTTTCTCTCATAGGCATATAGAGGCTAAAGATAGTCACAAAGGAGAAGAAACACACCTACTAGCTTTGATAAGATAAATGTAAAGAAATGCTTTTTTTTCTCATGTTTTTTTGGGGAACACCAATCACAAATGAGCACAAGTAACTTGGACTTACTTCTTAAAGCTGCATCTGGACTTTTAAAAAGATGAAGATAATATAATCAGAGAGTTGAGGTCAAAAGGGATGGACCTTAAAGCTTGTTCAACTTTCTTACTTTAAAGATGAAACACATTATCTCCTGGATAATAGTGCACACAAAATATAAATCACTTTTAAAAGCAGCAAAGTAGGTAGCAATAATTGACAATTCCAGGAAGGAAGTTGACAGTATGGTTAATTGGAATAGCTGTGTGTGTGTGTGTGTGTGTGTGTGTGTGTGTGTGTGTGTGTGTGTGTTCAATATGTTGACTTTTTCCATATTCAGAAATCGAATTTACTAATAAAATGGCATTTGCTGCAAACATTAAGATTCCAGTTCATCAACTTTAATGATCAAGTGCTCCTCAAGTAATAAAAATGCATCAGTAGAGGAGCAATATTACATTGTGATCAAGAGATTATATCATGCCCTGTCAATTAAAAACAGGGCATAGTCAGATTTAGTGTGAGCTCTTCTAAGGAAAGAATTGGTTTCCCAGAGAGCCAGTCTGCTTGTTATCTTCTTTCTGGGCCCCACAACCCCATTCCCCCAGTCTTGGATTACCTTGGGTCGTTGGTCTGAGGGTGATAATTCCAATCGATGATCTGAGCGGCTATGTAGCGATGTCGGACAGCTGCTTCAACTCCATGATGGTCCAAGCCCAACAACCCAGTGCCTAGGACCACCAGGACCCAGAGCCTTGGGCAGGCTAGGGACATAATTTCCACTCCTGCCAACAGCAGCCCCAGGAGCTGCTGGGGCAGGGGCCTTGGTGTTGTTGAGCTCTAGGAAGGGTACAATATGGGCTGCAGTGAGCTCTTTGAGGCTGTGGGTGGTAGTGTCCTGCCTTTGAAGGTTCTGTCAGAAGTCAGAGCAGCCACTGAAATTCCCTTCCTCTTCTTTGGGGCTTACAGGCATTGAGGGAGGCTGCCTCTGTTGAATAGGTAGTTGGCTGGATCACTGCCCGGTGGGACAATCATGTGTGAAGAGCAGCAACCAGTCTCCCTGTCTCTTACTTCAAGAAAGAGAGAAAAGGTCCAGAGAGCTCAGTTCTAGGCAGGGGAATGGCAAGTAATTCTTAAGCCAGTGAGAGGACTGTATTCCTTAGCCTCCCAATCCCAGAACACCACTTAAGCTAATAAAACCTTCCCCTTCCCCCCTCCCTTTCCCTCATGTCCCAAACTTGCCAGGGTCAAAGTTCAGTCTTTATGGCTCTCTAACCAGAGCTCAACTCTTTTCCTGGACCCTCTCTTTCTGGGATTATCATGAACTGAAGAAAAATTTCTTGCATGCTTCAAACTATGCCAACAACAGAAATATTATCATTTCAGGTTGGAAAACCACGTCATATCTTGTAAAAAGGTCAGGGCTGGAGGTAGAGAGTCCAAGGTTTCAGTCCCAGTTTCACTTGTTTATTCATCTTAGGCAATTTAATCTCTCTGTGCCTCAGTTTCTCAATATGTAAAAAAAATACTTCAGAGCTCTGTTATTTCCCCAGCATGGAGCTCCTTTCCCTGCATGCAGATACAGATCCTACTTATGCCTGCTCATCTTGGGTGCTTCTTTGTCCATGACTTTCTGCATTTCTTACATAGAAGGTGGCTCACATTTTTATAGCACTTTGAGGACTACAAAGTGTTTTCCTCACATGAATCTTGTGAAGTTAGAAATATAAATATTATTATCTCCATTTTATAAATCAGGAAACTAGGATCCAGGGAAGGTAACTGATTTGACTCTGTGGTCGTGCAGGTAATAAGCAGAGCTGGGATACAAACCCAGAACCCTTTACCAAATCTAATACCCCCTTTGTAATCTAAGTATCTATCCAATATGTGGGAAACCTTCTTCTCTTTCCCCTTAATATTTTATGGAAATCAGCTCATCATAGATTGTCCTTCTCTCATTTCTCATTCCCACAACATGACCAGTTCAGCCTCTTTTTCATCATACATGTACTTGAATAGATCTTTTATACCACTTATTCCATTAAATTCTTCATTGATAATGATCTACGGGATGGCAGCAGTTAAAAAAGAGCTCTGGATTTGTAGTCAAAGGCCCATGTATGAATTCTGGCCCTGTTGTCTAATAGATGTGTGAGCTTGGGTATTCTCTCCATCTCTTAGCACTCACAGAAGCCTCTAATAGACATGGATCCATGGCCATTTTTTAATTGTTCCTTTTTATATCCTTTGACACATAGAACCTAGAGAAGTAGTAGGCTTTTGTCGCCTTTTTGGCCCTCTTTCTACTACCATCACTCAGCAAACTTTTCATTTTTTGAAATTCCCTTCCTCCATCTAGGTCATCTTGTCCAGATATTGGCCATAGACATAATGTATAGGATTTTAAATTATTTTCTTCTCTTGTACAACTTAAAATCTGGCTCACGGACTTCTCTGCATTCTAACCTCTGCCCTTATGCTTAAGGACTTCATTATCTTTATTGATGCCCTTTTATACACTAGTACACATAGTTTCTCAGTTTATTAATCCTTGTAAGCACTCAAAATCTATGTCTTCATTCCAACTTTATTATTTGTAAGAATGATAATACCCTAAATTTCACTATTATCCATAATTATGGTACCTTCATGATACCAAACTCTGAAATTCTTTTCTTCCATCACGGTCTCCTATCCTTCCAACTTTCCCTTTGCTTCATTCTTCCTAAAACTTAATCCTCGATCTTCACCTAGGTCTCCAGTTGCTCTACCCCTGTCTTTTATTTCAATCTGTCTCCCTTTCTTTGGTCTCATTTTCCTTCCTTCCTAGATGTTGACCCCATTACTGGTCAGTTTACACTGTTCTCTTCCCTTTAATCTTTTGTGCCCTTGACCAAAGACTACGCATGCCTTATAAAATCCTTGTGTTCAGTGATTCCCACCATCTACCTTCTCCTCTCCTCAGAATGCTATTGGACTCCACTAGAGAAAGTTGTACAATGTTGGTGATTGATTTAACTACAATGTATATTATTTAATCTCAAATTGGTTCTTACTGACACATGATAATCCTTTTATTCCTTCCTGAATGAATCTTTACCTGTTTTTAAAATTGGCTATTCTATGTTGGAGAATGAGGGAGAATTCTTTTCTCTCCTTAAACTCACTATAGTGCCCTTCATCTTTTCCTCTCTGAAGAGTCTTGTGTGCTATTTTGCCAAAAAACTTGGGCAAGGCTATTTATCATGTATTCTCTTCTCCTCACTCTTTAAGCTTTCTTTCTATCCTTCTATTAATGTTTAGTTCATTTCAGTTGTATCTGATTCTTTGTGAACTCATTTGGGCTTTTCTTGGCAGAGATACCAGAGTGGCTTACCATTTCCTTCTCCAGGTCATTTGACAAATGAATAAACTGAGGCAAGCAGGACTAAGTGACTTGCACAGGATCACAATGAAGTCTTCCTGATTCTAGGCCAGGCACTATCTACTGTGCCTCTGATGTGGGCTGAAATAATGTCTCACAAACCCTGCCAAGTAGCTGTACACAATCAAAAGAACATAGAAACAATAACTAGCTGATTAGATTGGGCTACCTCTCAGATAAGACATATGAGTTCCTTAGATTCACAATTATGAGAAAACTCCTTACATCAGTATTTAGACATAACCAAGCTCATTGGTTGGGGTCTCTGGACAGTAAGTACAGGTGGTTCAGTTTCCCAGTCACACAGGACTAGGTTAAAACAATGTTCAGTTTCTACACTCACTGCCTTGCTTAGAGTCTGTCTGAAAAGTGCAAAACTTGACCCAAAGTTGCTACAGGGCATTTAACATATCATTAGCATTCCATTTACATTGTGCTTTGTTCCCTACCCCTTTTTACCCCAGTGGAAAAAAAGAGTGAACTATGGGTAAAGCCCCAAAGATCAAAGTGGATCTTAGGTAAAGGGACATCAGTTTCCTGGAGACACATGGCAACAACTGCCCAAACAAATTACCCCTTCCTTAGTAACAAAAAAAATAAAAAGCATTAGTGAAAATCCTTACCTTTTACTCTCTCTCTCTCTCTCTCTCTCTCTCTCTCTCTCTCTCT
>NC_058133.1:63334394-63343329 GCF_016433145.1 Gracilinanus agilis
CTCTCTCTCTCTCTCTCTCTCTCTCTCTCTCTCTCTCTCTCTTTCTCTTCCTTTTACTCTCTCTCTCTCTACCTTTTACTCTCTCTCTCTTCCCTCTCCCCTCTCCCCTTCTCTTTCTCCCTGACTTCCTCTTTATCTCTCTCTCCCTTCTTCCCTCTCTCTACCTCTCTCTCTGCTTCTCCCTCTCCTTCTCCCTCTGCTTCTTCCTCTCCCTCTCCCCTACCTCTCTCTTTTCTCTCCTCTCTCCCCTTTACTTACCAAGCCACCTTACTTTAATTACTATACTAGATACTTTGTTTCTATGTTGTCTTATAATAAAGCTTGTTTCCTCAAAATGGAGTCAGTTTGAGTCCTTTTTTGATAAGACCCAAATAGCATTGATCCCATCAGCACCTAGATATCCATAAATCCTTTTATATCATCCCACATTTATTTTTCCTTTGCTCCAAGGCTCTGATGAAGTAGCTCACTTCATCCAGACCAACTCCTTTACTTGTATCTTTGATCTCATACATTCTTGCTTTTTCTAGGAATTTGCTGCTTCATGTTTTTTTCCCTTAAATACCAACAAACCAGTTCAAGTCTTCCTTAACCTTAAAATCTTTCATTTGACCCTAATATCCCTTTAAGCTATGATCTCATATCTCTCTTTCTCTGCCAAATTCCTAGAGTCATCTATATTTGTTGCCACAATTTCCTCATCTCCCACTAATTTCTTTTCTGACAGAAAGCAAATGCCCTTTGCTCTGACCATTCAACTAAAACCACTTTCTCTAAGATTGTCAGCATTTTTTAAATATCTGGATCCCTGCTCTGTCTCAGTTCTGAACCATTTTGACTTTCCTACATATTTTAATACTGCTGATTCCTTCCTCTTTCTATCTTTTGGCTCCCAAGAAACTATTGTCTACTGGTCCCTCTCTTTCCTTTGAAGTTTCCTTTGTAGAATTTTGATCCACCTCTTGCTTCCTAGCTGTAGACATTTCTTGTAAGATTATTTTCTCTTTTTCACTGTCGTTCTCATTGATCTCAGCAACTAGGTGGCTTAGTGATTAGAGCATTAGGCTTGGAGTCAGGAAGATCTGAGTTTGAATTCAGCCCCCAGATGCTGCCTTCTCTGTAAATCACTTAATCTTTGTTTGCCTTAATCCATTGGAGAAGGAAATGGAAAATCATTCCAGCATCTTTGCTAATAAAACTCCATGTAGGATCAGGAAGAATCAGACATGACTGAACTACTAAACTTAGTGATCTCATTAGTTCCCATGGGTTTAATTATCTACAAAGATGACTCATAAATCAATACAGCTACCTTTAATCTTTCTCCTGACAACGAGTCCTGTTCTGTTAACTGCTTGCTGGACATCTCTATTTACATGTATCATTAGAAATTAAATATCAGCATGCCTACAATGGAACTCCGTAAGCTTCCTCCCCAACCTTGACCCTTCTCCAAACTTCCCTATTTCTGTTGCAGACACCACCATCATTTTTTTGTTGCCAATTTTGCAATCTTGAATCATCCTTGACTCAAATTGTTCCTCACACCCCACATCCACTTTGTTGCCAAGTCTTGTTAATTTGACCTTCACACCATCTTTTGACTCCTTCCCTTATTTCTCCTCTTCTGGCCACCATCCCTTTTCAGGCCCATCCTATATTTTGTCTAGAAATGGTGCAAGAGGCAGTTAGATGGAGCAGTAGATAGAGTTAGGAAGATTGTTCTCTCTGGGTTTAAATCTGACCTTAGACATTTACCAGCTGTGTGATCCTGGGCAAGTTACTTAATCCTGTTTGCCTCAGTTTTCTCATCTGTCAAATGTACCAGAGAAGGAAATGGCAAACCACTCCAATATCTATATCAAGAAAAGCCCCAAAAGGGGTCATGAAGAGTTGGAAAAGACTGAAAAATGACTGAATATCAACTCGAATAGTATTCTAATTGCTCTCCCAGTTTCTAATCTCTTCCCTTCTCCAAAACATTTTCTACAGAGCTATCAAAATAATCTTCCTGATAAACCATTTGGACTACTTGCCATGAATTCTTCTAACTGATTATCCAACTATTCCCATCTGGCCATGCTTTTGGGTGAGAACTCACTATATCTAACTGCTTCCCTCTTCCATAACAGCACAATCTCTCCCACTTACCCTCCCTCAACTCTATCTCATGCTCTGAGAACAATAATCAAATCAATATTACCATTACTTCTAGAAAGGGCTCATCATTCTATTCCCTTAAGACTCTACTCACCACCCCAGTAACTTTACTCTTCCCCAACCATTACTTCTATTGTCTCCACTATTAGAATATCACCTTCTTGAGGGTCCAGTCTTTCTTTTCCATTTAAATGCTTTTAGCTTAGCAGTTACTTGCACATATTAAGCATTTAATAAATATTTCATTCATTCATTCATTTCATTCAATTTCTAAAACATTATGCCATTTTCTTAATTTAAAAAATCTTTAGTGATACTTGAGAGATTAATAGAGATAGTGTATATTAGAGATATTTAAGACTTGAACACAGGTCATTTTGATGCAAAGGCAGACTCTCTTTCCACCACTCCATACTATATTGTCTTTCATCATGTCTCTTTCTCCATCAGAAAATCAGAAAATCAGTGAGTACGAAGGGCAATTTAAAAATGAATGTATCTCATCATTTAATTTATATCTTAACTAACTTGGTATTAAGTTAGTCAGATTCTTCTCACCATTTCTCACTTTGAAAAATATAATAGTTTACCAAGAATTTAATCTTTCGCTCTAAATTTTCCAGCTAGAGATGAGAACAATTCCCATCCAACCTTCTATCCATATCAAGTCAAAGATATCCCTAAGTACCATGTTTTTTGATCCTATCTTTCACCTGACTATTCTGGTTGCCCTGGGCTTATTTAGTTATATAGTAGATCCTCACTTACAACCCTGTGTGACCTCTAGGAAATCCCTTCATTTCTCGCTCTGTCTTAATGTTCTCATATTTAAAGAAAGGAGGTTAGACTAAATGACCTCTCAGTTCTCTTTAGGCTGTAGAGCTTTGATTCCACAATCCTTAGATCTCCTTCCTCTTGCATATCTCCTTTGTTGATGGATACCCAGGGACTTTATTTTCCCACCTCCTCGGTCCCAGTTTCACTAAAGCTGATGTTCATCTAATGAGAAAAAAGTAATTCCCCCAAAATGCACCCTGGCTAACTGGAAATCATGGTTAGATTTTTTTGTTGTTGTTGGCACTGATAGTAGTAATAACTGGAATTTGTACAGTGCATTAATTAGAAGACCAGATTTGAGTCTCGAGTCTATCGTTGTTGTTTGTCAGAGGGGACAACAGGAAACCCTGGCAGATTGGTGTGGTATAATGGAAAATGTACTAGTGAAGTAGTCAGAAGTGGGCTTGGAACTCCTTCACTGATCTTTCCTACAGTATCTAGGTGGCCTAGCATATGAACCATTGGGGTTGGAATCAGGAAGATTCATTATCCTAGTATAAATCCAACCTCAGACACTTAGTAGCTATGTAACCCTGGACAAGTCACTTAACTTTGCCTCAGTTTCCTCATCTGTAAAATGAGCTGGAGAAGGAAATGAATGCCAAGCTACTCTAGGATCTTTGCCAAGAAAACCCCAAATGGAGCCAATAAAGAGTCAGACGCAATTGAATAGCAGCAACAATTGATCCTTCTTAGTTATGATTGTGGACATAGCATTCAATATTACTGGACCTCTGTTGCTTCATCTATAAAATGAGAGGAATAGATCAGTAGAGTCTCTGAGATCTCTTCTAGTTTTATGTCTATGATCCTCAACCCTTGAACTGTCATGTGGATTTGTTTATCATATAATAAGGAAATCTACATTTCAAGGGAGAAGGCTATACCCATGTTTCAAGTATGATCAATAGAAACTGATGTGTGTGTGTGTGTGTGTGTGTGTGTGTGTGTGTGTGTGTGTATAGATAAGTAGAGTGGTTTGCCATGTCCTTCTCAAGCCTCGAACTCTATCCACTGTGCCACCTAGCTGCCCATCATACAATTAGGAATGGTTATAAAAGCAGAAAATGATAATAATGCAGATAAAACTTAAAAGTGCATTTTTTATCTTCCTTCTCCCCTGGGGTTGTTAAACATTTACCAGCACACCCCTGGGTCTGACCGTCATTCTTCTTTTCAATAATTTCCCATTTCTTCCTGTTGCCTCTGGGATCAAATATAAACTCCTTTGTTTGACATGTAAAGCCTTTTGCAACCTGGCTCCAATCTGTTCCAGTCTAATGTATTACTTCCCTTCCTGCACTGTACAGTCAATCCAACTGGCCTTGTATTTCCTTTTCTATTGTTTTTGCCAGTTTCAGTTGTATTAACGTTTGTTTTTACATTATATACATTTACAGATTAATTCCACTTTATGAGAAGTCTCGTGTTACAAAGTAGAATGGTTAAGTAAAACTAATAATATAGTAATTCTGTATGGAAGTGCATGCAACATTTCACATCTATAATACCCCTGACTTGTCTTTTTTTAAAAAAAAAAAAAAAGAACAGAAATTGATTTTCTCTCCCTCATTCTCCCACTGAAACAAAAAGAATTAAAAAGAAATATTCATAGTTAGGCAAAACAAAGTCCCCCAGTGGCTACACACACACACACACACACACACACACAGAGTATGTAATTGGTGAATATATATATATGTATTTATATATACACATATTAATCATGCTAAATTTCTAGACAGCAGCCAAATTCTTCCAAGGTATTAATGGCTCTCTCTATATAAAATATTCTTATTTTATAACTTACAAAGTTCTGTTATTATAATGGTGTTGTTAGGGTCAAAAGTGGTTTCCTGGTTCTGCTCATTTCATCCTTTACTAATTTCTAAAGGTCTTCTAAATTGTTGATTTTTATAATATTTATGGTATGATATAAATTGTCTTTCACCGTGCATCATTTCATGTCTTCCTACATATTTTTAAAGCAATATATAACATTTTATATGCATAATATATGATATATTATAATATTGCAAAATATTAAATAAAATAATAATCTATCGCCTCACTTCTTATAGCACAACAGCACTCCATCACATTCATATACAACTTATGCAACCATTCCTTCAATGACACTTTCTCAGATTCATTTGTCACCAACCACTCACATAAACTAAAGTTCTTTGGGGTCCAGAATAATTTTTAAGAGTGTAAAAATATCCTGAAAACAAAAGTTTGGAAGAATGAACTTAAATTATTTGGGCTTGAAAAAGACAAAAATAAAGATAAGACTATCTGATCAGCTCTATAGTTAGGAGGCGTCTGCTTTGGCCTAACTTTAGAAAAAAAATTTCTCACCTATAAAATAAGCTGGAGAAGAAGGAATTGGCAAACTACTCCAGAATGTTCAAAAAAGAAAACTCTGGAAGAGTCAAACATGACTGAAATGACTGAGCAACAGCAACGATCAATGAATGTCCATTTAGTTTCCAGTTTTTTGCCACCACAGAGGAAGAACCTTCTCTTCATTCTTTGATCTGTTTTTAGAATAGGTCCATTGTTGGTATGATTATGTCAAAAGGCACTCACTGTTTTGTAACTCTTTATGTATAACTCTAAATTGCTTACTAGAATGATTGAGTCTATTCATATGCCCACCAACAATACATCAATGAGCCTATTTTCCCATATCTTTTCCAACATTTAATTTCTTTTTTTCATCTTTCTCCCTCTGATGGTTGTGAGATGGAACTTCTGAGTTGCTTTAATATAGTTCCTTTTTAATGTCTGCATTGGCTAACTCCTCATGCCAAAGAGTCTCTCTTTTCACTTCTTCACCTGCTTCCTTCAAGACACAGCTCAAGCACCAGCTTCCATGTGAAGCCTTTCCTGATCCCCCTAAGTCTTCCTGTGCTCTCTCTCAAAATTATATTGCATTAACTTTATGTGTATGTGGGATATACTTACTTATGTACATACTGGTTCACTCTTTAAAGTCAAGAGATGTTCCATTTTTGTTTTTGTATTTCCAGCACCTAACACAATGCATGGAACACAGTAGATGCTTAATAAATGCTTAGCAATTGATTCATTGGTCAATTAATTGTGAGTTCTTTGTACAACGATTGTCTTCTGCTTCTTTTTGTATCCCTTGTGTTTAGTACGATGCTTGGCACAAAGTAACTGATTAATAAATGTTTATCAATGGATTTAATCTGCTGAGGTAGATATAACCAATCTTCACAAAGAAGTATAATACCAAGTAAAGTACAACAAAGGCAAAACAGATATTCAGTCAAAGAGTTCTAGTAATAATTGAAATAAATTGATAATGGATATTCAGAGGCTCCAGCAGGGTCAGAAAAACTGGGTTTGGACCCTGGCACTGTCTGTCCCTTTTTACCTGTGTGACCATGGGTTATCTAGTCTCTATAAGCCTCAATTTTTTAACCGACAAAATGGGGGTGATTTTTTTTTTACTGTTATAGGATTGTTGGACACTTTAAACGCCTTAAAGAATTGTATTTTAATGGGAGAAAAGGAGTTCCTGTTCTCCATATCTATCTGGAACTGTAGGAGTCGTAGCACTGGAGCTCAAGGGAACATTCCAATGATGAAAGAGACTTCATACATACTTGGTTGCCTGCCACTGAGGTGATATCATGAGTGATATCTCCCCTTAGGGTAGTTCTGTCCTTCAACAGCTCTATCTATTTATAACTTGTATTCTCAGGGGTCATTAACAGAATTACATGAACAATAGCACATGTTCTGGTACTGGCACTGGGGAATATTGAGCTTGCAAAGCCTAAGGGAGTGAGACTTGAACCTGCTTTGTGACTAGGGATAATAGATAGGCCCATAAGAAAAGAAACTACTTGGGAGTAGGATATGGCCTATATAACTACAACTCCTACAGTTCCAGATAGATATAGAGAACAGGAACTCCTTTTCTCCCATTAAAACACAATACTTTAAGGCTTTTGTAGTGCTACAACAATCATCCAGAAGGGAGAGAATGCCATTCTAGAAACACTGGGATGAATAAATCAAAAATGCTAAGCAAGAATCAGAAGAGAGCTCTGGACACGGTAGATAAGGAATGCATATGGCGGGCACAGCCCAAGCCTTTGGTTATATAACTTGTCTCATACAAAGTCTTTGTCTGAGCCAGTCCTTTTAAGTGTTAAGGTATTAGCTATGACTTCTCCTCATTCAGCTGCCTCACTCAACAATTAAACATTTATTAAGCACTTGTGCTCAAAGTATTGTGGGTTCAAACAAATAAATGAATGAAAAAAACAGGAGGAAACTAAGTATACTTTCCTACCCTTAGCATGATATATTATAGATATTAGATGTGTATTTAAATATTTATTGAAGGGTCAATTTCTCAAAGCAGCTTTTGCTTGTTATATCAATTCTCACACCCACTTATCACTGAAAGACTGGCAGAAAGCAACTATTGTCTTTATTTTTCCCACTGGAGGACTTGAGACAAATGGAGGAAAACCAAACTCATTTACATATGGGTTTAAGATCTTAAGATTGACAAAGTGCTTCTTCCACAACAAACCTGTGAGACAGGCAGCCTCAGAGCATTATTGCCATTTCATAGATGAGAAAGCTGAGACTTAAAGATACTAAATGAATAGCCTGTGTTCATCATAGCAGGGTTCAGATACGAATCCAGGTTTCCAGATCCAGCTAGACCACATTGTTCTTCCAATGGGATAAGAGATCCCAAGGTTTTTTCTTTCAATTCCAAATCCAGACTTTCTTATAATAGGGTTACACATATTATAAATGTATGAGTGAATAAGCTCCTTAATGTGGGATCCTTTAGATCCTAATACCAATTTCCCTTATTGCATTTATCCCAGTGCCTCATAAATGATAAAGAATGTTGGCTACACCAGGGGCATGGCTACACCAGAGGTGCCCTTCTTGGTACTGGTTGACCATGTAGGATCTTTGTTTCCAGCCATGTCGCTTTAAATAAAACCATGTAAAGAAAACCCTGAGAAGTGCTTAAGTTGTTCCCCTTGTGGCTACAGCAGCAGGGGGTGGATCTAAGTTATAAATAAATAAAAGAGTATAAGAAAAGGGAGTCTAAGCCCTTTAATTAAGGGCTAGAATCCCCTAGGACTGAACTTGGTTTAGACCAGTGGTTCCCAGACTTTTTTGGCCTCCTGCCCCCTTCCCAGAAAAAATATTACTTAGCCCCCTGGAAATTAATTTTTTTTTAATTTTAATAGCAATCAATAGGAAAGACAAATGCACCTGTGGCCATCACTACCTCACTGGATCGCTGCAGCACCAACCAAGGGGCAGTAGCACCCACTTTGGGAATCACTGGTCTAGTCTCATTCCTGAGTCTAAAGCTGATAGGTTCCTTAAGGATGGGTAGGGAGTACAGTGTCCTGGACCCTTGCGTCTACGTTATGTTAGACACAGAAGATAAGTGATACTGCAGTTGGAGAGCTGGGCCAGCAGCCAGGAAGAACTGAATTCAAATTCAGCCTCCAAGACTTAGTAGTTTTGTGACCCTGGGCAAACTACTTAACTTGTCTGCCTCAGTTTCCTAAACTATAAAGTGGGAATAATAGCTCCTATCTTTCAGGATTGTTGTGAGGATTAAATGATAATACTTGTAAAGCACTTAGCACAGTCACTGGCATTTAACAGGTGCTTAATCAATTATTTCCATAAATCCATCCTTCTTTCCTTCCTTCTTTCCTTTCTTCCTTCTTTCCCTCCTTCCTTCCCTCCTTCCTTCCCTTCTTCTTCCTTCCTTCCTCCCTTCCTCCTCCCTTCCTCCCTCCTTTCCTCCCTCTCTTCCTTCCTTCCTTGCTTCCTTCCTTCCTTCCTTCCTTCTTTCTCTCTCTTTCTCTTTCTTTCTTCCTTCTTTCCTTCCTTCCTTCCTTTCTTTTTT
>NC_058133.1:63345106-63373718 GCF_016433145.1 Gracilinanus agilis
TCCTTAGAAATTATGGACTAGGATCTCTCTGATACTCTTCCAGTTCAGGGATGGGGATTTAGAAGACAGAAGCTGAAGCTATATTCTATCACATCTGATAACAAATGTTTTCTCTTCCTTCCTTTTCCTGCTACCATAGCCCCACCATTCTTCATAGTAGTGGTAGGGCCAGAGAATGAAGTACTTCATGTATAATACTGTACAAAGGAAAATGAATGAATGATTGAATAAAAAAATATTAAATGCCTAGTACTTGCTAAGTTCTAGACTAGTCTTAAGGAATACAAATTAAAAAGTGACATAATCCCTGTGGTAGAAGCAATATCCTAAACCTTCTCCCCATGCAAGTTAGTCTAATTTTCCTTAAAAGCAATGAGACAATTGTCAAGAATTGGTTACCTCAAATTAAAACAACTCTGAGGTACCACCTCATACCTATCAGATTGCCAGCATAACAGAAGACGAAAATGATAAAGTTTGAAGGGATGCAGGAAAATTAAAACACTAAAGCACTGTTGGTAGAGTTGTGATCTGACCCAACCATTCTAGAATGCAATTTGGATCCATGCCCAAAAAGCTCTAAAACTTTGCCTACCCTTTGATTCAGCAATATCACTACTAGGTCTGTGTTCCAAAGAGACATTTTTAAAGGAAAAGGACCTATTTATAAAAAAAAAATTTATTGTGGCTTTTTTGTGGTAGCAAAGAATTGGAAGTTGATGGGTTGTCCCTCAATTAGGGAATGACTGAACAAGTGGTAGTATATGATTATGATGGAATACTATTGTTTTAAAGAAATAATGAGCAGGATAGTTTCAGAAAAATCTGGAAAGACTTACATGAATTGATGCAAAGTGAGCAGAACCAGAAGAATATTTATACAGTGACAGCAATATTTTTAATGAACATCTATGAATGACCTACCTATTTTCAGCAGTGCAGTAATCTAAGATAATCCTACAGACTCATGATGAAAAATGCTATCTGCCCTCAGAGAAAGAATTGATGCAGTCTGAATGTCAACTGAAACATATTATATTTTCCTTCCTTCCTTCCTTCCTTCCTTCCTTCCTTCCTTCCTTCCTTCCTTCCTTCCTTCCTTCCTTCCTTCCTTTCTCTTCCTCTTTCCCTCCCTCCCTTCCTTTCTTTCTCTTCCTCCCTCCCTCCCTTCCTTCCTTCTTGATAAAATTTACTAAAGTATGAGTTTACTAAGATATAAGATCACCTTCAATTCCACTCTTTTCCTCATTAAGGGATTTTTGTATCTTTACTGATTTTTTCCTTTCCCCACTCCTGTCTCAAAGGAAGAGTTGACTCTAGATTTCTCCAAGACAAAACCCAATTCTGATTATGCCCTTGATTCCATCCCCTCTGATCTTTTCCTGGACTTCCTCCACCCTTTCATACATCTTTAAATCTTTCCCTCTCTGATTTCTTCCCCCTATAGACACATACAAATCTCTTCCATAATTTTGTTAAAGCCTCTTTTTGACCCTTGCAATCTTCTGGGAGATTAGGAGGCAAAGTAGAAAGCATTTCAAACCTGCAGTCAGAAGACTTGGTTTTAAATTCCTATGAAGCCATTTACTATGTAACCTTGGGCATTGTCACCTGGTTTTCCTCACTTGTCAAATGAGGGAGGTGAATTAGAACAGAGATGGCAAATGTACCCAGGCTACATGTGGTTCACATCACTCTTGAGTATGGCCTGAGCCAGATTAAAATGTAATTGGGAATAAATAAGTTAAGTGAACACAGAATAGTATACTTGTCATATCTCTGGGAATGGAAAGATTTTAAAACCAAGCAAGAGTTAGAGAAAATTACAAAATGTAAATTAAATGGTTTTGATTATATTAAACTAAAAAGCTTTTGTACAAACAAAAACAATGTAGTCAAAATCAGAAGGGAAACAACAAATTGGGAAAAAATTTTTATAAAAAAATTTCTGACAGGGGTCTAATTACTCAAATATACAAGGAGTTAAATCAATTGTATAAAAAAATCAAGCCATTCCCCAATTGATAAATGGGCAAGAGACATGAATAGGCAATTTTCAGGTAAAGAAATCAAAAGTATCAATAAGCACATGAGAAAATGTTCTAAATCTCTAATAATTAGAGAAATGCAAATCAAAACAACTCTGAGGTATCACCTCACACCTAGCGGATTGGCTAAAATGAAAGAAGGGGAGAGTAATGAATGCTGGAGGGGATGTGGTAAAATTGGGACATTAATGCATTGCTGGTGGAGTTGTGAACTGATCCAACCATTCTGGCTGGCAATTTGGAATCATGCTCAAAGGGCTATAAAAAATGCCTGCCCTTTGATCCAGCCATACCATTATTGAGTTTGTACCCCAAAGAGATCATAAATAAACAAATTTGTACGAAAATATTTATAGCTGCGCTTTTTGTGGTGGTAAAAAACTGGAAAAGGAGGGTATGTCCTTCAATTGGGGAATGGCTGAACAAACTGTGGTATATGCTGGTGATGGAATACTATTGTGCTAAAAGGAATAAAAACTAGAGGAATTCCAGGTGAACTGGAAAGACCTCCAGGAATTGATGCAGAGTGAGAGGAGCAGAGCCAGAAGAACATTGTACACAGAGACTGATATACTGTGGTAAAATCGAATGCAATGAACTTCTGTACTAGAAGCAATGCAATGACCCAGGACAGCTCTGAGGGATTTATGGTAAACAACACTACCCACATTCAGAGGAAGGACTGCAGGAGAGGAAACATATAAGAAAAACAATTGCTTGAACGCATGAGTTGGGGTGGACATGATTGGGGAGGTAGACTCAAAACTACCACACCAATGCAACTATCAATAATATGGAAATAGGTCTTGATCAATGACACATAATAAAACCAGTGGCAAGGGTGGGGGGGGCAGGGGGGCGAAGGGGAAAGTAGGAGCATAAATCATGTAACCATGTTAAAAACGAATATTAATAAATGTTTTAAAAAATGTAATTGGGAAATATTTAACAAAATAAATAAGAACACAATAAAGCATGATATTAATATGTAGTCTTCTACATTAACAACTAGTGTATAGAGATGCTTACATATGATTTAGTGTACCCCCCTCCCTTGTATTGAATTTGGCACCAATGAACCAGCTGATCTCTAATTTCTTTTTCAACTATAGATCTTTGTTCCTCACTTAAGCTTTCTTTGACCCAATGGTACTTGGCTTGTACTGCTCCTACAGCACCTCTAATTGTACCCTGAACCCTACTTCTTGAAAGATATAAGATATATGTGCATATATATGTACATACATACATATACATATATGTGTGTGTGTGTGTGTGTGTGTCTCATCTCCCTTGTTAGATCATAAAACCATGAAGGTCAGAGTCTTGTTCAACTTTGTATTCCTCCCTACACCTGATTGACTCAGCTCCTTGAATATATGGTATCTATTCAATAATTCATTATTAAATTGATTTGAATTTAAACTCTTAAGTGACATGATTACTCATGTCAGGACAGTCTCCCATTATCCTTCTCACCAGTGCCAGATTATACCTGACTTTGGAAGAAGTGTCCATTGGGATTGTGTGTACAACTCACAGACTAAGGAAGCTACTTATTTGGGGGATTTTGTCTTTTGAACTAAGTACTGAAAACCATGTATATATGTTATTGTTGTTGCTGTTAGGTCATTTCAATTGTGTTCTATTCCTTGGACTCCATTTGGGGTTTTATTTTATTTATTTATTTAAAACAATTTATTTCTTTAGAATATTTTCCCATGGTTACATGATTCATGATCCTCCCCTTTCCCCCCTTCTCCCAGAGCTGACAAGCAGTTCCACATGTATCGTTGTTCAAAACCTATTTCCATGTTATCCATATTTGCAGTAGAGTGATCTTTTAACATCAAAACTCTAATCACATCTATGTGATCTATGCAATTGATCATATGTTTTTTCTTCTGTGTTTCTACTTCTACAGATCTCTAGATGTGGATACCATTCTTTCTCACAAGTCACTCAGAATTGTCCTGAGTCATTGCATTGCTTCCTAGTAGAGAAGTCCATTACATTCGATTGTACCACAGTGTATCAGTCTCTGTGTACAATGTTCTTCTGGTTCTGCTCCTTTCACTCTGCATCAATTCCTGGAGGTCTTTCCAGTTCACATGGAATTCCTCTGGTTCTTTATTCCTTTCAGCACAATAGCATTCCATCACCAACATCTATCAAAATTTGCTCAGTCATTCCCCAATCGATGGACATTCTTTCATTTTCCAATTTTTTGCCACCACAAAGAGTGCAGCTATAAATATTTTTGTGCAAGTCTTTTTCCTTATTATCTCTTTGGGGTATAAACCAAGCAGTGCTATGGCCGGATCAAAAGGCAGATAGTCTTTTAAAGCCCTTTGGGCATAGTTCCAAATTGCCATCTAGAATGGTTGGATCAATTCACAACTCCACCATGTTGGATTTAGGTCAGATTAGCAATGATTTCTACAGGTCCCAGATCAGAGGAGAAGCAGGCAAGCTTAACTGAAGGGGAGGGGCTGGAGCCAGTAGAGTTCTTTTCTTCCTCCCCCACACTGGAAGCAGTTGGAAACAGTTAACAGAATACCCTCGGAGCTGGCTATGGAGGCTATTCAAGCTTGGTAAATTCTGGACCAAGATGGTAAATGGATAGAGACTAAACCCCTTGAGATAATGACTTTCTTTGTATAAATTATTCCCCTACAGGATAGGAATAAATGAAGCTTGGTCTTCTGATCAGATCACAGACTATTAGGACAGAGACAGCATCAGCTCCAGCCTGGATGGAGAACTTGACTTAGGAAGTGAGAGATGGTGAAGTATGGCCCAAGTTAACTTGATAAAGGCTCAATATCCAAAGAACAAAGGATTTAATGGTTTCAGGGAACAGGGAGAAGGGAACTGGTTTAAGGAAGGATGAGGGAAGGTAAGCTAATTGAAACTGCTAAATGTTGGCTAGCAGCACATTCATATTGAATGGCTGGACTCCTATCTAAACCCCCAAATAATCTTCCTCTAAATCCTATACAGCTAAACTGAAGGTAGATAGTGGATCTTGCTTGAAGGTCTATCTTGAGGTTAGCTATCAAAGTAAAGCAGCCCTTGGCTATCAAAGACTGAATTTCTCAGCCCCTGAATCTACACAGAGTGTGTACCAAGAGCCCCTGTAAGAGGGGTGACCTGGCTTTTATACCAGGTCTCCAACTGCCCTTAACTGTCCCTCCCTTGGAGTTCTGGGGGGCACTATGGATGTTACAACCTTCTCAGGATCGTGAATGTTACAACCAGCAATGTATTAATGTCCCAATTTTGCCACATCCCCTCCAACATTTATTACTTTCCTTTGCTGTCATATCGGCCAATCTGCTAGGTGTGAGGTGATACCTCAGAGTTGTTTTGATTTGCATTTCTCTGATTATGAGAGATTTAGAACACTTTTTCATGTGCTCATTGATAGTTTTGATTTCTTTATCTAAAAACTGCCTATTGATGTCCCTTGTATTTGGGGTTTTCTTAACAAGGATATTGGAGTAGTTTGTCTTTTCCTTCTCCAGCTCCTTTACAGATGAGGAAACTGAGGCAAATGAAGTAGAATGACTTGCCTAGGATCACACCCTAAGTATCTAATGCCAGATTCAAACTTAATTCTTCCTGACTCTAGGCCCAGTGCTCTATTCACTTAGCTATCCAAGAGTAAGTATGTAATAAATACTTAATAGATTGATTAAGGAGCCATTGCAAATTGAGAGTGCTACACTCAAATAGTAACTTTAATAACAAATGCAGGGATATGTGTAGACTATGCATCGTTAAAGAAATCAGCCAATAGAAGGTTATAGGATTTGTAGAATCTTTTTTCTTTTTAATGTGGTATTTGAATTTTGATCCTTGGTGGGTCAGGCACGGAGAAAAGGAGATGGAAATGTTAGTGAAGAATTGGCCAACTTTATGGATTTTGTCGATTCTTTATCTTCTTTCATCATCTGGCACCACCTAGAGGTCTCAACATCAGATATCAGAGAAGGCTCTCCTAAGTAGGATCCAGTGGAGACAGAAGAGTGTTATGTGTGCAAGCTGTGTCTCCAAGGCTGGAACTTCCTCTTTCCTTCTAAAGATGATTCCTTAACTCTTTCATTTTTTCTCACTCCAACATATGGTGGCTACTGAGGTCTGATTTTTCCAACCGTTCCCAGTTCCCAATCCTATTGGACAGCACTGATATTTCAAATGGTAATGCCTGGAGTGGGGGGAAAAATTCTTCACAGCTTCTTTGGAAACTTCCGGTCCTGGCTACGGCTGTTTTATGGTGGAGAAGGATAGTGGACAGAAGTGGTGAGTGGTAGACTCAGAAGAATTGCAACCCTACTGAACTAGCAGCAGAGGAAACCTAGAGGAAATCAACATCTTTTATTTACAGATATTTACAGAAAACTGCAGATGGTAAGCTGCAGCAAAAGTCAAGTCTGGCAGGAATGGGCATATTCAGAAAGAGGATCCTGAGAAAGATGATGGTGCTACTGTGGAGAAGCAGGTCTGTGAAAATGAGAGAGAACTTACTTCAATCCTCCACACCTTAATGACATACAGAACTTGCCTTGTTTGAGCCTAGGCTCCTATTCGCCAGAGTAGTTCTCTAAAGAAGAGTCAGTGGAAGCCTACAAGTAGTAGTCATGAACTTCCAACTCCTAGACTAGAACTTAGCTAAGTTCTGACTCATTGCTTTATCATCCTTCCACCATTAGCTGCACAACCTGCACAATATTGACTCAATAGAACATCTCTGCTTTGCACAGCAGCACCCAGTAGGAGGAATATAGCTTCTGATGAAATCACTTGTGATTTCATCAGCATAAGGAGCTCCCTGAGAGGAACTCCCTCTGCTGATGCAGAGCAACACCTTTTCTGCTTTTCAGAGCCTGAGAGGATGGCTTGGACATAGAGGTTAAGTGACCTGTCTAGGGTCCTATAGCTGGTATGTATCAGAGGAGGGATTTATACCAGTCAAATCATTTATGTATTTCAAGGATCCTTGGTCCTGGATCTAAATTGTAAAAGAGAATCTAGATTGGAAGGGAGGACCTTAGAGCCAACTCCTTTATTAAACCGAAGCCCACAGATATTAAGTGACCTTCCCAAAGCCACACAAATAGTCATAGTAGCAACTTTTTTGCATAGTGCTTTAAGGTATACAAAGTATTTTTAGGTAAATTGTCTAAGCATTATTATTCTTATTTTACATTGAGGCTCTGAAGTTGTAATTTCTTCATCAGTGATGAGGTCACTGTATCTCAACTATCCAGTTTCCATCATTGCTTCTATCTTATGCCAAAATTCAATCTATGATCATTTTATAAAGGTTCATAACTCATAATTCATCACCCACCCTCCTCCTTTTTTTTCCTTCAAAGTTATCACCACAAACCACTTACCTTAATGAATTGAGTCAAAAGCCACATTGGTGAAAACTCCAGGTGTTCCCATAAGGCTATAGAATGAAAAGATGATGGTGTTTGTGTAAGGATGGAAAGTCTTTTGATTGGTCATTTTTGTAGTGTTTATTTTTCAAATAAACTAAGATATGGCATACATCCAAAAGGACCTACTAACTTAATGAAAGGTTGAGCCCTTTGAAAAATAAGATGTGTGCTAATTAAATTCTACCCTGGTAACTTTTAAGATTCCATCAAAGGTCACTGTTTAGTTTTTCCATAGGATTTTACAACAGTTGCAAATAGTATTACATGAATCTTTAATTCAGTTCCCTAGTGAGTTTTTGGCAGTCCTTCCCTCCAACCCTACTTAGATACAAAATCATTATAAATCCTCCACACTTGGTATCTGGAAAATAAAAGATATCATACATTTTAAGCCTTGTTTCTATCATTCATGTATAGCATAATCAATTAAATAACAAATGAGGGAAATTACATCATCAAAAATATTTTCACCTAAGGCAGCTAGTGGATAGAAAGTGGATAGAAGGCCAGGCCTGGAGAAAGGAGGTCCTGGGTTCAAATGTGATCTCAGATATTTCCTAGCTGTGTGACCCCGGGCAAGTCACCTAATCCTAATTGTCTAGCCCTTACCACATTTCTGCCCTGGAACTAATACTTAATATTAATGTTAGTATGGAAGGTAAGGGCTTTTTAAAAACTTAAAAATATTTCTACCTTACCTTTGAGGATTCAGGGGTCTTTTTCCATCATCTGATAATCAGGGGTGAGAAGATATGAAGAGTTGGTTTAAAAGAAAAAGAAAAGGAACAAAAGGGTAAAAAAAGATAATTAATAAAGGGTATGATAAGGGAAAAATAAAGAGAATAAAGGAAAAATAAGGTGACTTCCAAAATGTTAAGAGATGATAAGGGAGGGGTATGCTGGGTAGTCGTAGTGAGAAAACCTAGCCTCTAATCTCTGCTCAATGTCAAATTATAAGATATTGAGCAATTCATAATCTCTCTGAATCTCAGTTCCTTTATCTGTAAAATGGCCAAATTTAAAAAGTCCTAGGTAAAAGCCTCAGGTTAGGGGTAGATAAGAAATCTAGGCTGGTTTTAGGAGATAGTTTAAGATTGGAAATTAGTATAAGCTATTCTCTGGCCCCTCTGGTCCAGTCAGAACAAGTCCCAAAGGAGGCCTCATGATGTTTTGAGAAAAACACTGGATTTGGAATGAGAGGGCTTGTGTTCAAATTCTGATTATTCCACTTACTCCCTGTGTGAACTTGAACAAGTCATTTGTATCTCTTGGTTTCAATTTCCTTCTCTATAAGGGTAACGGATTGGACTAGATAATCTCTAAGGTCTCTTCAAGCTGTGGATCTATAATCTTATGGCATTTTTTTAGTGGTCCTTGAGATGATTATGTCCTCCAAATGAATCTTCATTTTTCCTTCCAAAAGTAGTCATTAAGGAGATTAGGGGAGAGAAGAAATGGTTGGCTCTTCACCATCTATTACGTAGGCTTCCCTGAAGACATTTCAAAACTAAAGAATGCATCTTCTTGAAAGGATGTCCAACAAGACTCCTTTGTGGCATTAGGAATTAGAGAATTCATTTCAACAAGGATTGACCCACAATAACCCAATACCTGTTCTAGTCCTTTTAGGTTTGGCTGGGAATGAGGTAGAGAGACATTAAGTGAATAGTGATAGAGGGTGCTATTATTTCCTCACTAAGCTCTGCAATACTGTGGGCATTACTCTACTTTTCCTCACTTACTGACTTTACCAATTGTCCCCAAAAGGGACATGAGACTTGTCCTGGAAAAGTAGCAGAAATGTGATATATTCCTAGTGAATGGGGCTAGCAGCAGAAACAAAGGATGTAGGCAGACTATAAAAGAATATCCATGAGTTTTTTCTTCCCCTCAAGTAAGCAAGAAATGGAGCTAAATAGGACAGGAGATCCTAGTCAAGAATTTTAAGTAATGCTTACTTAAGTCATCTGAATGACATACTAAACAAAACATCCTGTATTGGAGATATGGACCTTCTTCTCCCACCTTCCCCCACCCATTTGTTGTTGGTTACTTTCTGTAAAGAGCAATGAGGAAGACCACATGGCAGTGGAGTTAGAAGAAATGGTTTAAAATCCACTTAGCAATGGATAGACTATAAAGAGCTTATCTTTTCTCCCTTACCTTTTTGTCTGAATCGTTTCCTTAGAATAACCAGGATTGAACCACCTATCACAAGACTTGTTACAGATGCAACTGCTCCTCCAAAGTAAGTCAGTGCTTCCTGGATGGACAAGGGGTTCCCTGTAATAAATCCCCCCTAGCAGGTTAGTACTAGAACCAAAGAGATCCAAAGATTCTACAAAGCACTATGAAATTGTGCCAACTTGTGGAAATCAGTGATTTTCTTCATCAAAGGTCCTAGAGTTGCTGATAGTGAAACAAATGTAAGAATGTGAAGAAGGAAATAGATATCACAAAAATTATTATGTAATGAATGGGCAAAGAGAGTAGTTTTATCAATAGTGATTAAATCATTAGCAGAATGCTTAAGTGAGTCAGAGTAAGAACCTAATAAAAGGAATGACACAATGGACACTAGAAATGAGTACTCGAATACACAAATAGAACTGTTATCTCACTAATTATGGAGTTTGTTCCAATGGTGAAGATGACTACCCATCCATTGTCTTCCTATCCTATGTTATTTTCAACCAGGTCTTCCCAAAAGCTTCTCATGGGGGAGTCTATCCAACAGGAAAGATAGCAGTCTTCCTTGCTGTCTTCTAATAGCTTTTGAATAGCTTTTATTATGAATAACAAAAGTTTGCCACCATATTTAAGAGTAAACTGAAATACTGGAAACACAAACAATGGATATCCATGTTGTTTTTTTTTTTGAGATGTGATATATTGGATGATGGGAGGCACTATAGTATAATCAATCAACAAAGAGACATTTATAAAGTGTCTACTCTATGTCTGGCATTGTGCTGGAAGGAATGTTGGATTTGGACTCTAGAAGACTCCAATACTAAGTAGGTCTGTGATAGTGTGCAATTCATTTAATCTCTCTGAGTGTCAAGAAATTCTTCAAGATCATCAACTAAATTATGGATTGGTTGTGATCTCCATGAGGGAAGGGAGTTCCCAGACAGACAAGTTAACAAGCATTTATTAAGCACCTACTATCTATTAGGTACTGTGCTGAACACTGGAAATAAAAAGAAAGGGAAAAAATCTCTTCCTGAAGGACTCATTTTTGTGAGTTCAAATCCATCTTCAGACACTTAGTATCTGTATGACCCTAGACAAGTTAGTTAATCCTGTTTGCTTCCATTTCCTCATGTATAAAATGAACTGGAGAAGGAAATAGCAAACCATTCCAATATTTCTGCCAAGAAAACCACAAATGGAGTCATAAAGAGTTGGTTCCTACTGAAATGACTGAACAACAATAACAACATACAAACAAGACATAAGCAGGATAAATAAGAAAAAATCACAGAACAAAGGGACTAGAATTATGGGGAATGGGAAAAACTTCTTGACAATGACGAGACCACCTGATGGAATGCAGAGAAGCCAGCAGATGGAGATGAAGAGGGAGAAAAATTCAGACATGGAGGATATCCAATGAAAACATACGGTCAGGCAGTAAGGCCACTTTCTAGCTGTGTGACCCTGGACAAATCACTTAACCCCATTTGCCTAGCCCTTGCCCTTCTTTCTTAGAGCTGTTAGTGAGACAGAAAGTAAGAATTAAAGATAATTCATCTCCTCCCTATCCTTCATACTAAAAAAATGCACAGTGAAGAAATGGAGAATCTTGTGCAAGAAATAAGTATCATTGGGTTGTAGAGTACATGGAACTGATGTGGGCTACCATGCAGACAGGTTGTAAAATGAATGTTTATGCAGGCAGCTAGAAGGATGTGTATGGAAGTTCTATAATTGGCCAATCAGCAAAGGCACAGTGGACTAGGAACTTTCCCTCCTGGGAACCTGTGCAAAAACTAGTCAAAAATTGACTGAGAGTTGCTCCCAGGATGATTAACATATTATTACCATCCCATCTGCAGTTGGCTTTCTCCCCTTCCCACCATGATGGGGAAACAAACCTTGGGTAAAAGTGACACCAGTCCCTTGGTTACAACAAAGCTCTAACCACTCAAGCAATCTTTCCCTGACATCCAAACCCAAACAATCAATTCCTTACTAGATGACAAAGAAGAAAAAAATCCCCTCTGGGGGTGAGACTATCCCAACTTTCTATTGGCCAAACCACTGCCATCCTTCCCTAAATACAATAAGGCTTGTGGAGAATGCCTGAGTTGTCAGTTCTTTGGAGAAGATCTTGATCTCACTTCTCATATCCAAATGGATTCAGGAGTAAAGCTGTAAATGCAGGAAGGAACCAGGTTATGAAGGGCTTCAAAAGTCAAACAGAGGATTTTATACTTGATCTTGGAGAGAACAGGGAACCACTGGAGTTTATTGAATAAGAAGATGACCTGGTCAGACTTACTCTTTGGGATGATCAATTTAATAGATGAGTGGACGATGGAGTGGAGTTGGGAGAGATTTGAGGCAGGAAGACACAGGAACAGGTTATTGCAGTAGTCTAAATATGAGGAAATGAGGACCTGAGCCAGGATGGTGGCAATAGTAGAGGAGAAAAGGGAACATAAACAAGAGATATTCTATCGATAAAAAATGACAAGACAGCAATGGATTGGATGTGTGTAGAGGGAGTGAACAGTTGAGGATAACTCTTGGATTCTGCACCTGGGAAAATAGGAGGATGATAGTACCCTTGATAGTAGTAAGAAGATAGGAAGAGGGGAGAAAGCCAATGAATTAAATTTGGAGATATTGAACTGAAAATGTCTATGGGGATACAGATTGGGATCTTCAATAGTCAGTTGGAGATGGGAAAGTGCAGGTCAATGAAAATCTAAATCATTGAGTAACATTACCTCTTGAATCACAAATCAGATACCTATATAAATTAAATCTGAAATTTTAAATGTGCAATTTTCTGGACTAAGTTAAAGCAGCAGGTTACAAGTGAATGAGATGAATTCACTTAATGATTCTGAAAGTTAAAAAAATGATCAGTGAATAGCTGGCAAAATCACTGCTCAAGGAGAAAGAAACCTCATATAGAACTGTTTAGAGGGAGACCTGTTAGAAAGAGTCAGAAAAGCTGCACTGATTTTGCCATCAGTTATATCAAGGTGGCATTCTGACCCACTAGATTAACATACCTTGGCAGCTTGGCATCTTTTTTGACCAATCGCCTTCTGCTTGGCACTTTATTTCTGGGGAGCCATTTAACATTTGATCTGTGGGGCAATAGAAGATGCATGTGGACTCGTAACTGAAGTTCCCCCAAGGGTGAGAGCAATTCATCAGCATTGATTTAGGAAGAATCAGTTCTGGGCATTTGACAACTGTAGAGAAAATGTGGAGGAAAAAAATGACATGAATTAAAAATCAGTCTCACTTCATTTTCTCCTGGGTAAATTAATATGATGATAACAACTAGTGTTAATAAAATAAAATATAGTTGCCCTTAGAGGAGGCATCCTTTAATTTAGATATAAATATGAAGTTTATATGTAAAGGCAGCATGATGTAGTGGATGGGGAACCAACCTTGGCATCAAGTCCCTATCTCTATAAATTTATACTATACTCACTTATACTGTATGTCCATGGGTGAGTTGCTTAACCTCTCAGTGAAACTCTCTAAGATGAACTTATAGACAAATGGCCAGTTTGCATCTGTGGAAGGGAGTTCTTGGCCCTTGTGAAATCAGAGGTCTGGACCACTACCATTAATAAACCATAAAGTGGGACACAGGAAAAGTAAGACTAAGTTACCAACTTCTATAGGCTTCCTCCACTCAAAATCTTACCAACCCTTCCAACTTTATACATAGTAAAAGAAACTATGGATAGGGTGTTCAGAGATTCAGTGCTGGGAATATAGAAGTATAAAGTTTGCTGAATGATAATACATAGAATCAAGATGGGATTGATTTTCAATTAGATAACCAGTTCTCCTAAACATTATCCTCCCTCTTTAAATCTTTTGTATTTTTGTCCTATTCTGGCAATACCTTGCCAAACCCCAGTCCTGGGTTACCTCCATCATACGTCTTTTTGCTCCTCTTCACCTTTCCTTGAACCATGCCAAGGATATTCATACACTTATTTCAACTGGGTTCATTTTATATTATTTAATCTCAACTAAGCATTCACTGCTATACTTCAATCCTTTTCTTCTTCCCTGATATCAGACTCTATCATTTTATATATAACAGTAATTCTGAACTTACTCCCCTTCCCATAAGCCTCCCATATTGCCTTTGACCTCACTTTCTTAGCAGAGTACTTTGCTTCTTACTTTACTGAGGAACCAGAAGCCATTTGTTCTGTGTTCCCTGTTCTTTCTTACTCCACACCTCAAAACCCCTCTGCATGACCTCTTCTTTCTCTCTAATTTTGCTCATCTCTAATAAAAAGGTGGCCTTTTAACTTGTCAAAGTCAAATACTCTATTTGTTATTCTCATCTTATTTCTTCCTCTCTCCACTAGGAGTTTGCCCCATCAATTATTTCCTCTCTCTTTCATCTTCAATCTCTATTAACTACTTCCTCACTATCCACAAAAAATGCCCCAAATTTTCCACCACGAAAAAAAAGCAAAACACATTTACTTGCTCCTGCAATCTCCACAAGCTATTGTTCCATAACTCCTCTCCCTTTCAATTTCCTAGAAAGTCACATTCATTGGCATCATTTCCTCACATTTTACTCACTTCTCAAACCTTTGCAATCTTCTTCCAATGCTTTCACCCATCTGATAGCCTTGAAATTTCTTAGCTGCTAAATGCAAAAGGCCTTCATTTGTCCTCAATTTACTTGACTTCTCCATAGCTTTTGATATTGTAGACCATTCACTTCTCCTGGATACTTTCTCCTCCCATGGCATCTGTGGTCCTGCTCTTTCTTGGCTCTTGTTTCTTGCCTGTCTAACCATTGCTTCTCAATCTCCTTTGGTGGGGTCATTATCTTGCTCCTGGACACTAAATGAGACTTCGTTCTAGTATCTCTTCTCTTTTCTCTCTCCATTATTTTTTGGTAACTGCATTTGCTTTAATGGATTTGCTTATCTCTATTCAGATGACTCATAGGTCTATATAATAAGCCCTGATCTCTCTCCTAAGCTCCATAACCACTTTACCAATCATTTGATGAATATTTCCAATAGTTGCTTCAAACTCAACATGTCTAAAACAGCACTCATTACCTCTCACTTTCCCATCCAACTCAACCTTCTTCCTAACTTATTTATGTAAAGGGCACCACTATCCCACCTGTGGCCATCCAGCCTTAAGCTGAAAATTTCCAAAGAAGAGTATCTCATTACTTCTTGAGAAACCCCATTATACTTTGGGATAGCTCAAACTAAGACTCTTTTCTTCTGATTTTTTTCTTCTCTGCAACATGTATTCTTCATCTCAATGTCTAACTCTGGGGCAACATAAAACAAGTCTAATCTTTCCATGTGATAATCCCTTATACACTTGATGGCACGTGTCACCTTTCTTCTTCCCCCAAGTCATCTCTAGGCTGAACATCCTTAGTTCTTTTAACCAGTCCTCTTATTATAAAAATATGAACCCTATTCACCAATTTGGCTTCTGTCTTCCTCACACAAATGAAGCTAAACTCTGTAAAACTAACAATGATCTCTTAACTATAAAATCTGATGTTTTTTTCCTCAGTCCTCATCATTCTTTTTTTCAAAACCCATTTACCTTCCATTTTAAAATCATGACTGTATATTGCTTCTAAGGCAGAAGAGTGGTAAGGGTTAGGCAATGGTGGTCAAGTGATTTGTCTGGGGTCACACAGTTAAGAAATGTCTGATACCAGATTTGAACCCAAGACCTCCCATCTCTGGGCCTGACTCTCAACCCATTGAGCCACCCAACTGCCTCCAAGTCATTATTATTCTTAACTTATTAGCTTCACTTAACACAATTGCATTTCTTCCAAGATGCTCTCTTTTTTTGGTTATAGTTGTTGGATTAGGCTTTTCTATTGTTGTCATTGTTGTTGTTGTCATTGTTGTTGTTTGACACTACACTTTCCTACATCTCCTTTCTGTGTGACCACTCTTCAGTCTCCTTTCCTCGTTCATCCTCCACAATATGCCTTCAAACTTTGGGTGTTCATTAGGATTCTGTCCTAGCCCCTCTTTTGTACTCCTTCTACACTTTATTTTTTTTTTCATTTAATCCTCTTTCATGGGTTTAATTCTCATCTCAGTGCCAATGAGTTAAAGACACCATCACACTTCCAGTCTCCCAGGTTTCTAACCTCATCATTATCTTAGATTCTTTGCCCTCCTTCACTCATTCATTCAAATTTAACCAGACTTTACCTTCACAAGTTGGAGGAGGCGCTGTCCAATTACCAGAAGGTAAGCATTGCACACTGTCAGGTCCTTTCAGTACAAAGCCTTCATCACAGGTAAAATGGCAGATAGTGCTATCCCTGGAATCTCTCTGGATGTAGGAACACTCCATGTTCCCCCACCTTGGGTCATCTAATACTGGGCACCTGATGGCTAGAATATATATAAAAAAGAAATGTTACCATCATGGACCTATAATGAAAGCTATTTTGTTGAACAAGCACCCTAAGAACTTAAATTTATCCTCAAACTGACTATGACAGCTTTCTCCAGCAAAAGTGAACTATGACTCCCATCTTCTCCAGTCTAGAAGTCATGGTACTACACGTGATGAAACAGTACAAAGAGTACTGTCCTGGGAAATAGTAGGTCTGAATCCTGGTCTTCCATTTATTGTAAATAGGTCATTTCACCCCTTTGAGCCTCAACTTTCTTATCTGTAAAATGGGTATAATATGATGTCACTATACTTGTACATAGATTTGGTATGTGTATAGCATTTCATAAGCTGCAAATTATTATTAAAAATGTGAAGTGATAATTTACCTTTACAAGATGGAGCGAGTGAGGTCCAGGATCCTGAAGCTGTACATTTGAGTAGATGGGGTCCTATTATCATAAGACCCCTTTTGCAGGAAAAGTCACAAGTAGAATTATAACTCATATTTCCATTTTCCCCCGAGCAATGGAATGCCCCCTGATGTGGGGCAACTAATGGTGGACATTTGATTGCTGGAATGTAAAACAAAATCTCTTGTGGTAAGCTCATAAAAGAAACATTTTATTCTATCCATTATCACAATAATCAGTGATGGGCAAACTATGGCCCGTGGGCCAGATGCAGCCCCCTGAAATGTTCTGTCCGGCTGTGCGACTTTATTCCTAATCTGACGAACACAATAAGTAGGATACAATACAATGAAATTTCGAAAGAGTTGTCTTAGAAACAGACTGACAGATGAGCATTTCCTTTCCTTTGGTCCCCTCTTTAAAAAGTTTGCCCATCACTGAACTATATCATAGACAGAGATAAAGTTTTGTGTTTTTTTCCTAATTGGGAAGATCTATTAGCTAAGGTAATGATCAGTTAGGCAAAGTAGAAGATGACTCTTTACCTGAGTCATTTGAATTTAGACAGTGTAAATTAGCATTAGAAAATTCAGCATAAAAATGGTCAAAGTTCTGGCCCAGGAACGTATTAACAAATGACTTTACTAATGATAGTGATTGTGATGATCAATATGTTGGCAATTCATAAGTCCGTATTTCATTAAGTCCTCCATACTGAAATAGTTTTCATGAATCTGCATTGTCCAAAAAAATCCCCTAGAAGCCACCCCTCTGGTTGGCTAGACAGGCCTTTTCGTGATTAGCTAGAGAAGTCTTCAGATGAAAGATAAATGATTCATTGCCAAATTCCTGCTCAGAACCTTTCTAGGTTAATAGGATCTGCCACGTGTTATATCTGGGTCACTGGCAGGCTGATTGACCCTTTTTTGTCTTCTGTAAAAATAATTTTTGTTGTGTATTGTTTTTTAAATTGTCTAATTTCCCTTATACCCCCTTCTAGCCTTCTCCCAGAGATCACCTCTTATAACAAATAATTTTTTTAATGAAAAGGAAGAAGGGAGTGAAGCAGCATAAATCAACAAATATATCTGAGATATGACAATAGAAGCATTGTTTCATGCACCCCCCTCCCAGCCAAAAGAATGGAAGGAAGGTATCTTTTCATATTTCTTCTCAGGCCAAATTTGTCCTTTTAAATTTTGCATCATTCACTTTCAATTGTTTTGGGTTTCCTCTTACCATTGACATTGTTGCAGTCATTGTGGCCCTCCTTTGTCTTAAATAGCAGGGCAGACCTAGAATAATGCCAGTTTGACCACATTTCATTTTGGTTAACTTTTCCCTCTTGCTGACTCAGAGTGGAAGTACTTTTCAGAACCTTCATTTCCTGGACAGCTCCTATGATGTTCAATTTCCAGGAGGTATAGGCAGCAAAGTTCTGGGGTCCTCATAATGGGACTCCTATGACTTTCAATTTCCAGGAGGTATAGACAGCAAAGTTCTGGGGTCCTCATAACAGGACTATGTCTGAACAACCACAATAATATGATTGATATTTGACATGATATGATATGAATGATAGTTTAAACCTTTCAAAAGATTTGAGAATTTTTTTATGTCTAGGGGCATTCAGGTTTGAGAATTGAATGGGGAAGGGGAAGGAGAGAAAGGGTAGAAGTATTTATAGAGTATCTGCTATGTGCCAGGCACTGTATTAAATGCTGCTTCTTTTTTTTCTTTAGCAAATATTATCTCCATTTATCTTCACTTAACCCCTACAATGTGAGTACTGTTATTACCCACATTTTACAGTTGAGGAAGCTGAGGCAAATGGAGATTAAGTGACTTGCCCTAGGTTACACAGGTAGTAAGCATCTGAGGTCAAATTTGAACTCAGGTCTTCCTAACTCCAGGCTTAAGGCTCTAAAAATCATCAGGTTTACTCTCCTGACAAATATAGAAGGTATTTATTTGACATTAAAGATAAACTGGGCTTTATCTGTAATCTCAGACTTTGCAAAGACTAATGCAGAGAGGGAATAGGGAGAGCTCACTACGTAAAAGGAGTTTGAGCCAGGCTAGGTAATAAGATGCTAAATGTAATATTCCTTGATTCCATAAAGTCATTGTGAATAAGCAATTTAACTCTCAGTGGCTGACCCCATTCCTCGTCCACTTCCCAATATTGGCATTTGGAGCTCAAAACCCAGATTTTGCTTTCTGCTAGCTTTTTCTCAGACGCAATTGTGGATTTCTGGTTTTGACCTTATTTTTGACACTGACACTCTTTCCCATGGTCTCTTTTCAGTTAACATATGCCTATTTCTTTTTCTGTGGGTTCCTGATACCATTCTTATTCAACCAATCCTTATTATACCTTTCTTTGTGTTAGAGACCAAGACATTGTGGATAGAAAGAGAATGAAATTATCTCTCCCTTCAAGGAATCCATAGCTTATAGATGGAAGCAATTTGAATACTTGGAAGTATGAATAAAATAGATTGAAGGTAATTTCAGAGGATTGTATTCCTGATCTCCCATCTGTGTTGGGACTTCTCTGCTATCACTTCCTATTTCTGAAAGAAGGGAGAATTGAATCAGTGCCACAGACCCTATTCAGGGCTGGCTCTCCCTTGAATCTGATCCCAGAAAGAAGGGAATTAGCATTTGCTGAGCACCTATCATGTACTAGGCATGATGTTAAGTGATTTAGAAGTATCTGATTTGACTTTGAAAACATGATAGATTCAAATCAGATAGGTTCTTATGGCCATCTAAAAACTTATCAAAGTATACATCCAAGAAAGAAGAGAAGGATATCTATCACCCTAAGCCCTTCTCCACATATATTAAAATGGCTTCTTCTCATGCTGATCGACTTCATTATACTGAAAAGCTCCAAGTCAACTCATAGAGAAATGATCTCTCATGAGTTTCTAGGGACTAACTGCCTATGGGTCCAGTGTTATAGATCCCATTTTCTGGAAATAAAGGCAAAAGGATCTTCTCAATCCTGGGACCAGGAAAAAGGATGTAAACGTGAAAGAAAAATGCCATATCTATAACTTTTTTAGAATTATCTTCCTGGTTATATATGTAGTACTAAGAGGAAGCAAATTTCCTTGTCTCGGATAACATTTGACCTTAATGAAGGACACTTCAAGTGGGGATGGGCATGGGAGCAATATGGTCAAATACAGCTGTACTTTGCTAGTCGTTGTGGCATGGGGGATAGAAGTGGAAGAAGAGAGAGAGACATCTGGAGGGGAAACCATCTCGAGTTGATTACCCTTAAAGATGTCTCTAAAGGATATGTTATTTGCTAACCTAAATCATAATCACTGTCTTAGACCAGCAAAGAAAAAAAGCAGGATATAATAAGGAAAAGGGATTGTCAATAAGGCAGATTCGAGGGGGGCAGCTCAATTTTGCTATCCTAATTCTGTTCAATTGAAAAAGTTATAAATGGTTTTAAAATATACAAAGAGCACAAATGGGACCATCTCCATTTTTCATATGAGGAAACTACAGTTCAGTGAGAACAAGTCACTTGCCCAAAGTCACGTAGCTGGTATGTGTTGAAAATAACTTGAACCCATGTCCTTTTGACTCCAGATCCAGTGTGTTTTCTGCTATGTAACACAGCAGCATGTTATGTGCTGTTGACTAACTGGTCTCTCCTTTGTATGGTCCTTAGCCAAAAGACACACAGTCTCTTCAGTCATTGAAAAAGCCCTTCCAGCTGGATAAAATCTGCCAGAGGCATCAAGAACCCAAGATCATTTGCCTGCCAACAGAAGACATTTGAGGGGAACCTCAAAGGAAAATTCAAACCAAGCCAGGTCTGGGATCTCTGTTGTCATCCCTCATGACCTCCTAAACACCTGCACTCATTGGACAGAGGGAAATAATAAGTGTAAAGACTTCTTTTCTTTTTTAAAAACTCTTACCTTCTGTCTTGGAATCAACACGAAGGATCAATTCCAAGGCAGAAGAATGGTAAGGGCTAGGCAATTGAGCTTAAGTGACTTGCTCAGGGTCACACAGAGTGTCTGAAGGCAGATTTGAATCCAGGACCTCTCATCTCCAGGGCAGGCATTCTATCCACAGAGCCACTTGGCTATTGTGCAAAACCGTCTTTTCAACTCAAACTGCTTAGGATCTCCTTTGACAGATAGATCATCTACCTTCCAACAGAGTAGCCTTTACTAACATTTTCCCCAGGCCAGGAGTGATTATAAATTAGAGGTTATTGTCAGGGACTCCTTTGGCAGTTCTGCCTGGGGCCACCTTCTCAGAATATTATTTTTAAATGCACAAAATAATAATACATAGGATTCAAAGGAAACTAATATAATTAGTTTTTAAAAATAAAGTTTTTAAAAATAAAGTTCAAGGACCCCAGATTAAGATACTCTGCTGTCTCCAGGTATATAATTTTCTTTTTTCTTTTTTAAACCCTTACCTTCCATCTTGGAGTCAATACTGTATATTGGTTCCAAGGCAGAAGAGTGGTAAGGGTAAGCAATGGGGGTCAAGTGACTTGCCCAGGGTCACACAGCTGGGAAGTGTCTGAGACCAGTTTTGAACCTGGGACCTCCCATCTCTAGGCCTGGCTCAATCCACTGAGCTATCCAGCTGACCCCTAGGTATATAATTTTCAATTCAAAGACTATCACTCTCCTCTAGATAACTATTTCTTTAATGATATATTTTCTCTTTTTGTTCATCTCATCATAATGAATAGAGATGGGCATCTTTTACCAGAACAACAAAAATTTAAAAAAAATCAGGAGTTAGGGAATAGATAAAGGATCATGAAGAATGATGAGACAATTAGGAAAGATTTGGGGCCCCTTGGAAAGGACTGGTCTATTGGTTTAGTTAAGAGATCCATTGTCTGAAAGATTATTCATTATGTTGAATGGGGTGAAGGAAAAGTAGAAAAAGAATGCTTTTTTATTACTATATAATATTGTTATTGGACAGTAGAGGGCACTATTGTAATGTCATATGTAAGCTCCATAACTTGATTAATTATGGACAGTCTGCATAGAAAGAGAAAGCCATGAGCCATGGTTCTTATAGAATGGTCTTGTAATTGTTTTCAAAAATAGAAAAATTGCTTTGCTCTAAATAATGAGGTAGTCTAATGGAAAGAGTGTTAGAATTAGGGTGAGGATGACCCGAGTTTGAATCATGCTTTGGATACTAACCTGGACAAATCCCTTAAATTCTTTTTCTCCATCTGTAACACGAAAGGTTGCACCATTACTTTTAAAGACCCTTCTGGTCCTAAATCTATGATCCTAGAATCCAATCCTATTTTCTCAGCTGCTTTCAACTCAACCCAACCAACACTTGTTAAGCCCTTTATATGTTCAAGGCATTGAGGATAAGAATAAAATAGTCCCTGACTTCAAAGGGCTTCCATTCTATTGGCAAGGGATGGTAGACAGGCAGATACATGAATACAACAGGAAGGACTTTGAACAAGAAATGGCACCTGAGCTGAGCCTTGAAAGAGGCTAAGGATTCAATGGGAGAAGAAGGAATAAGATGGAGAGTATATTCTTGGTATGGGTGACAGCCTTTTGTGAGGTAGCTAGTAAGGAAGAATAGGCACAAAATGTGACCATATAAGATAATAAAGCTAGAAAAAATTAAGCCAGAAATGAATAGCTTTGACTTCATTAGTGTGAAATTCTAACTGAGCTATGTAGTAATTAATGGTAATTCTGACTTTCAGGTACTGAGATATATCAGATATTTGGTATCAGATAATATTCAGATCATTATTTGTTATGTACTTTAAAGTAGTCTTTCCAGGAATAAATTTGTAAACATGTATTCATTTGTAGAATTATAGTATCTTAGAGTTGGAAGGGATCTCAGCATTGAAATGATTGCTAGATTTTTGAGTCAAAAGGCCTGGGTTCAAATCCTGGTTCTGTCACTACTTATGTGTGATGTGTGTGGGCAAGTCAACTAGCCACTTGGAACCTCAATTTCCTTGCCTGTAAAATGAAAGGATTGTACTCAATGGCCTCTAAGCATATTTCCATCCCTAAATTTATGATAATAGTATGATTTGTGATCTTACTTGATCACTCCAAGCATATATTTGAGAGGGAGCTACTACCAGTTGGTACAGTTATAGCTTGTGGTTATGAAACTTGAGAATATGCATTGGTAGCAGGAACTTCCTCATGGAGCATTTATTATTCTGATAAAATCCCAAGTTTGTTCTAAAATGGAGTGATGATTTATGATTAAAAGTTCAATCTTTCCTTCTGCAAATGGGGAAATTGTCCTTAGATGACTTCAGAACTATCTTCCATCTGTAATACTTTGTAAATCTGGTAGTTCTCTAGATAGTTAACTGGAAAAATATACATATTAAACCCCCAGACAGTAGGCAGGGGAAGGACAGCTCAATAAAGAGTGAGAAGCATTGTCTTTTTATTTATTATCCCTCCAGGAAGATGACTCCCCCAATTTTTTATCCCCTTAAGAACTATGGAAGCTTATTGTCTATCAAATAAATAGTTAATAGGATTAGTAATGCCTGTGTATTGAGAAAGAGACTAATGGGTTTTGTTGTGTGGAGATGGAAAGCATGGAATCCCTGCAAAGACTGGGTGAGGCTGTCCCTGTATCTTTGCAGGGATTCCATGCTTTCCATCTCCACACAACAGTTTCTAGTCATGGAAAGATCAATGGACAAGAAGACTCAATACTATATTCATCTTCCAAAATAGGGAGAAATATTCATTAATTTAGGATTCTGTGCATGTACTAAAACTCAAATAATAAAAACAAAATAATTTCAAGGATTCATCTAGTTTGAATTTGAATCCCTTCTAGACATGACTTCATGTAGTCTGTCTCCCATTTCTGACAGAAGTCCAGAGAAATTTTCAGGGGAAGATGTTTCCAAAGTCCAAATATACGTATGGAAACAGGTCGTTGAGTTGATTCTTGCCTTCTAAATAAGGAAAACTAATAAACTGATTCTGAAATGTCAATAACCAGTCTAAAAGTAGGTGACAAGAAGCTAAGCAGAAAGCATGAAATGGTGAAATAGAACTGTTGAATTTATTGTTAGGTCCTATGATGACACATGAATAAGAAACAAATAAGGACAAGTTCATTGTACCTTGACATGTTGGTGTATGAGCTGTCCAGTGTCCAGAAGTAGCACATTTCACTTTATCTGGTCCCACTAAAGAAAATCCTTCATTACAGCTAAAATGGCAAGTTGATTCATAGCTGTAATTTTCAAAAGGATGGTCACAGGTCATTGTTCCTTGTTGTGGTGCCAGTAAAGGTTTGCATGTAATAGCTGCCATGAGAAGAGATGGAGATTGAAAAAAGCTTATTTCAGAACATTAGAGACTGCAGATAATTTTGTATTCATGCACTCAGTAGCTCTCCTTACTACTCCCCTCCCAAAGTTAGAGTGTAATTGATAGCCATCATTTTCTGATAAGAATCTAATGGGAAAATGCAGTTGTTAATTCCATGGATTCCTAAGAAGGCTTATCATTCAAGAGCTTAAGCTAGGATAACAAAAGAAGACAGTCAGTAGACTTAACATCTAGGTTGTGTGCATGCCTGCGTGCCTGAGTGTGTGTGTGTGTGTGTGTGTGTGTGTGTGTGTGTAGAGTCTCAAAAATCTTAGTATGGTTTCAAGCTTTAATAAATCAAAATGCTATAATAGATTAAATTATTTATATGCATATATTTGTGAATGTATCTGTATATGTATCTTATCTATGGTTGTCCCCATTTCTAACTTAGAAAAGCAGTGATGCTTGTAACCACTTCTACCTTTACCAAGGCAAGGCAAGTCAACAAGCATTTATTAACCATTTATTATTTATTAAGTACCTACTATGTGCCAGGCACTAAAATATGGCACTAGACCAGTGATTCCCAAAGTGGGCACCACCACCCCCTGGTAGGTGCTGCAGCAATCCAGGGGGGTGGTGATGGCCATGGGTGCATTTGGGGGTGGTGAATAACTGTAAAGGGGCAGTGATAGTATGTGACAGGGACACTAAGTAATATTTTTTCTGGAAAGTGGACAATAGAACAAAAAAGTTTGGGAACCACTGCACTAGAGATACAAAGAAAAGGTAAGATCAATCCCTGCTTTTAAGGAACTCAAGGATGTAGACTTGGTTACATCAAGTAATTTCATTGCCTTTTTTTTTTAATCCTTACTTTCAGTCTTCGAATCAATACTAAATATTGGTTCCAAGGCAGAAGAGCACTAAAAGTTATGTAATGGGGATTAAGTGACTTGCCCAGGGTCACCCAGCTAGGGAAGAGTCTGAGATCAGATTTGAACTCAGGACCTCTAATGTCTAGCCCTTTACTCTTTGTCAGAATCAGCACAGATTAGCAGTCTAACTCCCCTTTTAGTGTGGTGTAACTATGGATGTGGTGTGGTATAACTAAGTACTATCAGAGCTGAATCTTGGCTCCATCACATCACTAGCTGAGTGACCTTGACTGAGTCACTTTCTCTTATTCATCTCATTGAGTCTTGATTTTCTCACCTGGAAAATGAATGTTAGATTAAGTCTCTTATCTTTAAAAGTTTTTTTTTTCTTCAAAGGTCTATAATTCAATGAAATTGCAAGACTCCTTTTGTGTTGAAATTATTGTTCCTTGAGTTATTTTAGGAAACATGGCTTTTTTAAACATGCACATACATATATGTACACATGTACACATAACACACATTTCATATCTTTGCATGTGTATACATGATAGTACAATAGACATGCATATACATATTATTAGGGTCAACCCAAATAGTATGGGCAACAATAGCTCTTCTCCAAGGTACTAAATGGTCTACAGCAGTGTTGGCAAATGTTTTAGAGATCAAGTGCCCAAACTGCACTTTCAAGCTACCTGTGAGCCCCCCACATTACCCCAGACAGCAGAGGGAGGAAGTGCTCACATTTAGCTACTGGGCAGAGGGGTGGGGCATATGAAAAATGTCCTTGGGGGCTGTGGAGAGGGGGGACAGAGCAGCCCCTTCTGTGCGCTGGGGCACATGTGCCATGCCTTTACCAACACAGGTCTAGAGTTTGACATAGATTAAAGCAGTGGTTCCCAAACTTTTTTGGCCTACTGCCCCCTTTCCAGAAAAAAATATTACTTAGCACCCCCTCTCACATACTATCACCATCCCCTTATAGTTATTCACATCCCCCAAATGCACCTGTGGCATCACCGCTTCCTAAATTGCTGCAGCACCCACCAGGGGGCAGTGGTGCCCACTTTGGGAATCACTGGATTAAAGGATGGGCTGGGAGTGGGAGGACCAGGATACAGGCTCTTACCACTAATATACTTCTCCTGGCCAATCCTTATAGCACAGTTATATTCATTTTACAGATGAGGTAACTGAGACTGAGAGAGATTAAGTGACTTGCCCAAAGTCCAACTGCTAGTAAGTGTTGGAAGATTTGAACTCAGATCTTCCTGATTCTACATGCAACATTCTACCACCTAGCTATTATTTCCTCTTTGTGAGTATACTGAGTCTTCAGACCTGAAATATTTTGAAGGTCAATTTCCCACTGGTCTTCTTCTTGCAGAGACATGGAAGAAATGCATCTCTAAAATATTTGGGACCTTCAGGAAAATGTCCTCACCTTTCCCCTTTCTTTATTCTTTCTTCAGCTAAATACACCTCAAAATTTCACTTTGTCCCAAATTCTTGACCTTTTGTTTCAGCTTAAAGTTCATTTATTATAAGTTAGCTCTCCTAGGGAAAACAAACAGCTAAACAACATTTAGGAAAACAAACAGCTAACCAAGATCTAAGAAAAATGAAAAAGGAAAGAAAAAAAATTTCCAGAAGTGTGCTTTCTAATGTATTGTGGCTTTGTACTCTGATAGCAGCAGCTTGGGTGGGAATGAGATAGGAAATGGGAGGGACATCAATGAGTCAAGATTCTGGGTAAAGCAGCATCTCATCATTTAGAGGGTTCCAAGCCCCTTTCTATTAACCTGCCTAGTGTTGTGAGGAAGATTACTCAATTATTATTTAGGAGACCCAGCAGGAAGGGCTGAAGAATTCTAAATGGAAGACTAGTCTTTCTCTTTAGAGTGTTTATAAGACATGGTAACAGCAAGAAAAATAAAAAGAAAGATTTAGTCAAGGGATAGTTCAGCCAGAGTGAAACACAAAATTACAAAAAAAAAATCACAGGAAGTATCAATAAATAACAATCAGCTTGCACTGAGGATGCCCATGATATGTAGCTGTCTTTTAAGCTCAGTACCACAAAATTCAGGGGTTTGTCATAAAAGAGCTTGTGACTGATGTCTTCTCTTACTGCTTCCCAGCCCATGCCTATAATTCATTTGCATTGGGTCCTCCAGTTGTTCATGTGCCACAGTGTGGGTTATAGGAATTGGCCAAGAGAAGAATATTGGTGGTAAGAGTTTATATTCTAGTTCTCTCAACTCTCAACCCATCCTTGAAACTGTATCAGACATGAGACCCTTTGACACCTGACAGAAGAGCCATTGGTGCCTAAAGTCCCATATTATTTGGGCTCACCCTAATACCATGTTCAGTCATCATGCCACTAATAATTGATATATATGTGTATGAGTGTGTTTGTGTGTGTGTGTGCCCGTGTGAGAGTGTGTGTGTGTGTGTGTGTGTGTGTGTATCATTCAAGCTTTGGGCTAAGAACTTTTTGGTCAATGGTTTGATCCAAAGCAAAAGTAATTATAATAATTGCTTGTTTATGTTTTTGTTTAGAACTCTACTAGATGATATTGAAATTAAGGATTCACACATAATCCCTCACCTCAGAAAACTATCATTTAACTCAGACAAACCTAGAAAAAGATTAATATTAACATAACAGTTTACCATAAGCAACTAATGCATTTACTACTAGTGAAAGGAGAGGCAATAGTGTTATTTAATGGAAAAAAAAGCATTGAATTCAAAAGACCTTAATTCAAATCCCACCTTTAGTACTTATTAGACAAGTGAACATGGGAACAAGTCTCTGGGCTTGTTTCTTCAGCTGTAAAATGATGGGGTTGTACTAGATGGCCTTCAAATTCTCTTCTAGCTTTAAAGCTATGATCCTGTGAGGGCTGTATGCAGAGTGCGAAATGATGGGTAAAAAGAGTCAAGGTAGTCAATTTGGAGCTATATATAAGGTTTGAGAAGATGTTGGTTTAGAATATGGATTTCAAGAGACTTGAGTTCTTGTGACAACTCTAATATGGAAAGACTGAAGCATATTGAAGAAGTAGGCTTCCCTTTTCTTGTTGTCTTAGGATCCTCATTTACTAAACAAAGATAATTTAAAACCACATCATATATCCCAAAGGATTTTACAATATGTACAAAGAGCGCTGGGCTCCATGAAGATTTAATCCCTTAGGCTACTTTTCCTAGAAACAGATTATGCCTCCATCTCCCTTCACTAGTTTCCTCTTTCTTTGTAATCTTCTGGAATCCATCTCTGCAATATTTCTCACATTTTTGAGCATGTTTTCATCTCAGGGGCTATGACTTTTCCCTACCCTTCTCCTACTACATGCCAAAATATTGAGCTGTGGAGTACATTTTTACTGTCCTTCTCTGTGTCCTGTCCTACCTAGGAACTGTGTGGCTATATAAGTCCATTCCTTAAGATACCAAACTGCTGATCATTTGCCCATGTCTCAAATATAAGTGGAGATGTTAGAAAAAGGAGCAACCTTACCTTCACATAGTGGTGGTAGAGAGGTCCACTCTCCAGTATCCAAACAATGCAGCTCTTCTAACTCACTTGGGACAAATCCTTCATCACATGTTAAGGTACAGGATGATTGGTACGTGAAGTCTCCAAAAGGGTGAGAGCAGCTCAAATGTCCTCTGATGGGAGGCTTCAAATCTTGGCATTGTTTAGCTGAGAAAAGAAAGAAAGATAGAAGAAAGGGAAGAAGGAAAGAAGGAAGGAAGAATGGAAAGAAGGCAAGAAGAAAGGAAGGAAGAAAGGAAGGAAGGAAGGAAGGAAGGAAGGAAGGAAGGAAG
>NC_058133.1:63374013-63394554 GCF_016433145.1 Gracilinanus agilis
TAGATATTCTCTCTCTCTCTCTCTCTCTCTCTCTCTCTCTCTCTCTCTCTCTCTCTCTCTGTCTCTGTGTGTGTGTGTGTGTGTGTGTGTGTGTGTGTGTGTATTTTGGGGAATTTGGGAATATAGACCCGCTGGAATATATATTTAGAGTCAGAAGGAATCTCAGAGCTTTTCTATTCTAATCTCTTTATTTTACATGTGAGGAATCTAAGCACAAGGAAATTAAGGGACATGCCAAAAAGTCACATGGTAACAGAGATGTGATTTGAACCCCTTTCCCTATAGATGGAAGGCAGCTTTAGATTGAGAATGGTATAGAAGCTGGGAGAGGGAGGAACCTGGGAAAGGCTTTCTGCCAAGTATGGGGCTTGAGTTGAGTCTTGAAAGAAGTCAAGAATTCAAACAAGTAGAGATATGGAAGGAGGCCATTCCAATCAAGAGGGGCAGTTGTTGAAAAGGCAACGAATTGGGAGATAGTCCTCTATGGGGAAGAGTATGGAGAGAAATATGGCTGAATTGTAAAAGTGGGGAGAGTGGAATAACATGTGAGAGTCCTGGAAAGAAAAGAAGGGGTCAGGTTGGGAAGACATTTAAATATTGAACAAAGTTTAGATTTGATCCTAAAGTAAGAGGATGAGATGATTAGATCTTAAAAATCATTTTGACAGCTTTGGAGTGGGGAAATGCTTGAGGTATAGAATCCAATGAGAAACCTATTATAATTGTACGGATGGGAGAAGATGAAGGCTTAAACGGGGTGGGGGGGGGAGTTATAGGATCAGATATAAAGGTACATATAGAAAAGATATGGGAAAAAGGGAGGGTAGGTAGTATGGTGGAGAGAGCACCAGGCCTGGAAACAAGAAGACCTGTGTTCAAGATACTTCCTAGCTGTGTGACACACCCCAATTACCTAGCCCTTGCTTTCTTCTTTTTTAGAATTGATACTGACAATTAATAAATTATTAATTGATACTAATGATGGTTTTTTTTAAAGATGTGGAAACAGAAATGACAAGATTTTATAACTGATTGGATAGGGGATTAAGAATTGATGAATCAAGGATGATGCAGTAGTTGAGAATCTGGGTCAGAAAGAGGATTTTGAGCTATCCATGGTAAATAAAAAATCACTTGCTTAAAAGTGAGGAGATAGAAAGAATAACTTTGAAATTCCATTGAGGACCTCAAAGATTTGTCTAAATTATCATCTCACTACTGCTTCTCATCTCCCATCAGGCCACATGCCATCCCTTGATGATGCATCTATGATGTGGTTTCATTTTTAAAGCTGTGTAAACAGAAAAATCATGTAAGTGGCTCCAGGCATCATGGAAAGTGGCAAAATAAAGGAATGAAAATATTATACTGATGCCAAATGGCTTCTGTATGGAGAACCAATGGTGGTGGTCGTTCAGTCATTTCAGTCGTGTCTTTTCTCTTCATGACCCCATGTGGGGTGTACTTGGCAAAAATACTAGAGTGGTTCGCCATTTCCTTCTCTAGCTCATTTGACAGATGAGGAAACCAAGGCAAACAGAGTAAAGTGACTTGACTAGGGTCATACAACTAGTAAGTGTCTGAGGCCATATTTGAACTCATGACAATGAGTCTTCCTGAGGCCTGGCATGCCTTAGTTATCATTTCTATAAGATGGAACTAAAGATTCATAATGACAGTCACAATATGTATTTCAAAAGCATTTTACTGTTTGATTGTCATAACTAGTATGTGAGGTGAGAGAAAGGCAGGGATCATTATCCCCATTTTACAGAAACTCAAGAGAGGTTGAGACAAAGTCATAGAACTGTAGGGTCATAGGTCTGAAGTTGGAAGAGACCCTCGAGGTCCTCCAGTCATTCACTCTAACTGAATCTCAGTTTACTCATCTATAAAACAGAGCTAATAACAGCACTTCTGCCATAAAAGATACTTTTCAGATCTTAAAATACTCCATAAAATGTCAATGATATTATTTTTTTAAACCTCTACCTTCTGTCTTAGACTGGATACGAAGTACCATTTCCAAGGCAGAAGAGTGGTAAGGGGTAGGCAATTGGAGTTAAATGACTTACCCAGGCTCACACAGCTAGGAAATATCTGAGGCCACGTTTGAACCCAGACCCTCCCGTCTCCAGGCCTGGCTCCCTAACCACTAAGCAACCTAGCTGCCCCCCATCAATGGCACTATTGTTATTATTATCATAATGACACGATGCTTCCATTAGTTTGAGAGAAAAAGACAAAACAAGAAAATTTCACTCTACCTTGGCAAACTGGGACTGACTCTGTCCAGACTCCAGACAGGTCACACTCGGCGATCTTTGCTCCCTTTAGCACGAACCCCTTGTCACACTGGAATGAACATTGGGAGTTGAGCTGAAATTGTGTCGGAGACGAGGAGCAATTAAAGCTTCCGTGGGCAGGAGCCTCCAGAGGATCACACGTGATGGCTGATGGAAAAGACATCCGCTGTTATAAGTTGCTTCATTCAGTTTGACACCCATAAAAATTTTTATTATGTACCTTCTCCCTACAAGGCACTATGCAAGGCATTGGGGGAGGGGGTCAATGCATTAATAATGAAAAGATCTGTGATGTCGTTGGTTTGGGAAATACCTTGGCATTCTTCCCTAATTGGCAGAGCTACTGAGAACAGGATGAAGACGTTTTTGTTCTTCTTCCTGTTTGGAGAATGATAAATTTTCTCCCCCATCATAATGGAGTTTAAGCACATTCTTCCCATATACAACATGCTAGATATCTATGTTTGTGAGAGTGACACAGAGATTTCACACCCCCCACCATGCCTTAGAAGACAAATCTTAGATTTGGGAGTAAGTTCAGTTCATTTAGGAATAACCTGGGCAGACAAATGTGCCATTCGTGAGACCTTTCTTTGTAGATTGCACCTGGCTTTTGACAACTGGTTCTGAGACTTTTTAATATATCCCTTGTTTAATATAAATAAATAGATTGATTCAACTAATATTCATTCATTCATTCATTCATTATTTATTTAAAACTCTCATTTTCTATTTTAGAATCAATACCACATATTGGTTCCATGGCAGAAGAGTGGTTAGGGCAAGGCAAAGAGGGTTAAGTGACTTGCCCAGGGTCACTCAGCTAGGAAGTGTCAAACCTGGGTCCTCTCAACTCCAGGCCACAGAACCTTTCCATAGAACCACCTAACTTCCCCTCAACCCACATTTATAAAACATCTGCTATGGGAAAGGTGATAAGACTGCGAGATTAGACTTGCTCTATCTTATGCGACTGACTTATAGTTTTAACTAGTCTGTCTTCTCAGTACAGCCTCCCCCAGACCTATTCCCAAGAGCTAATGACCATGAATGCCTGCTACCACCTTCCTCACCACCATTGCAATGTTACCAGTCCCTGCTGTGATTCGACAATCTCCCATTCATGACTAGAGGGATACACTGGGGCCACCAGGTAGGGATGATGGGAAAAGCTTCTTCTCAGATCCTACTTGGAGCTGATGAGCAGAAGACCTACCATGACAGGTTGGCGCTGGTGATGTCCACTGGCCAGATGCCAAGCACTGGAGTGTCTCTAGACCACTCATCCTATAAGTGGGTTGACAAGAGAATTCGCAGGTGGACTCATATGCAAAGGGAGCATGTGAGTGTATGCAGTTCATCACACCTCCATCAGGGGCATTCAGGTTGGGGCACTGGACAGCTACATGGAACAACCAAGAATAAACAGGTCATTGCTGAGGTAAAAGAAAAACTGTACATTTAAGGAGAGAACAGAGGAGGAGTATCTCTCTATGAAGAGTAAGTCTACAGGTATAGAAGCTATAAGCAGTTGGCTAGTTGTGCTGAACCTGGAGTCAGGAAGACCTGAGTTCAAATCTAGCCTTGGACACTTACTAGTGTGGCCTTGGACTAGTCACCTAATCTCTTTTTGCCTTAGTTCCTGTAAAATGGAAGTTTTCATAGCACCTTCCTTCTAAGGTTGTTGTGAGTTCCAAATAAGATAATAATTGTAAAGCACTTATGCAAACTTTAAATCACAATCTAAATGCTAGCTGTTATTACTAATTGGGGTAACCCTCTGGGCAGATTTGAGCCTTGAGTCCAAATTCTTCCCTATAATAATATGAAGTTTTTAGAACATTCAGCCACCCCTCCTCCCCATGTTCCCACATTCTACTCCTGGGTGAGCTAACTCTTGTACTTCTTATCTTTTGCCATGATATCCCAGGATTTTGTCTTTCTAAAACCAGCTGCTGTCTCACTGCCCCAGAGGACTATGAGACCCAAGGATGGGGCTGAGTGGCCGGCGGAAGCAGGTTCCATCCATGGAAATCTTGCCTACACTCAATGATGCCACTCAGACCTTGTCTGTGTGATCTAATAAGAGTAGTGGGCTATTGCATCTCCATGGCTGGCTTAGACTCACCTTCACAACGTGGCACTGGGGCTGTCCAGACTCCAAATACTGTACACCAAATCACTTCTACCCCTTTTAGTGTAAATCCCTCTTCACAACTGAAACTACATCTGGACTGGCGATAGTTTTCCATTGAAGAATAAGGGCAGATCATCTTCCCCCGTTCAGGACTCTTCAGGGCTGGGCACCCAATGACTACAGAAACAGCAATGGGTGAGAGATCAAGTGATGGAGGTCCCTTGAAAGTTATATACTATTCTATTAACCTTGGGTACCTTGAAAGGAAATGGACAGACAAGTGTATGCATAGGCAGAGAAGATGCAAACTCTCTTTTTTTATTTGCCTTTTAGAGACTCTGGGTGGATTGACATCAATAGTTACAATTCATTGATTCATCCAACAAATACCTAGTAAAACACCTTCCATGTGTATTAATTGTGTATTTCCCTCCTCTCTTACTTTTTGCTCTTTATTTCCACCTCCCTCTTTCTAAATAAGAAGACAGTAGACGAGAGGAATTTGCCTGATAGAAGTGAAATAGGCTATTTCTCTACCTCGATTCCAGGTTTTTTACTCTTCCTCCCTTTCCTTTTAATGTTTTGAAATGAGCACACATCAAGGAATCTCCTTCTGAAATTTTTACTTGAGAATTAGAGGTCCAAAATATTATCTAATTTCAAGTGTATATTTCTCTTACTGATTTGGAATACTGATCTTATGCAGTAAATTACCATCTGATGACTAGGTGATCTGTAGACTAAATTCTTCTTATTCTTCTTGGTTTTTTGGAGAAACCTCTATCACTTCCTAAGTTCCAGTTGTTCAGAAGATGGGAAGTAAGTGGAAGATACACACCTGAGCACTCTGGGACCTCATCTGACCATTCCCCAGAAGATGAACACTGCAGTAGGTCAGCCCCATTCAGTCTATATCCTTCCATGCAGTAGAAATTACATTTGGATTGGTAGGAGAACTTTCCCAGAGGATGGTTGCAGGTCATGAGCATATTGCTAGGGAAGTAGTCAAGTTCTTTACATTGTATAACTGTAAGAAAACACAACATGAGTACTCCTCATTTTTGACTGAAAGATAAGACAAAATTAGAGCAGAGGAGCTGTGTGACATAGTGGATAAAGAGTTGGTTTCAGAATCAGGAAGACTTTTGACACATCCTGGACTAATAAATTAACTACTCTGTGCTATAGGCAGTGGTCTAAGAATATAAGTTAAAGAACAGTTGTGGACCTGCATAGGAAGGGAATTACTTCACTAGGAAGTAACTTAAAATCTACTGATATCTTGTACCCAATACAAAAAAAAATCAGGGCCATTTTATTCACATTGACTTTCAACCACAGCTTGTAAACCTACTATACATATTTTCTTGGCTTCATAATTTTAAAAAAATCATCGTTTCAAGACGTATTATGGGCCATTGCCTCAGAAATGAGCAGAATTAGCTTGGAAGTTAAAAAATTAATTAGTTTATTTGTTACTTTAAAATACTTTAAAATACAGCTAACTCTTTCCCTCCCTTACCGCCTTCCATTATAGAAGGGATCATTTGATCTCCTTCATTTGCTTCCTTTTTTTCCCTTTTTCCTTTTGTCTTTCTTGATCTACCTCTTCAAGCCACAGAGAGATATTAGAAGGAAATGTCTTTAGTAATTGAAAAACATTCTGCTTGTTTGAGTATTAAGTATCTATTTCGCAGCCCTGAGCCCAATCAACCTGTTTGTTGGTAGTTTTCCATCACCAATGACTTCATGGTATTCTGCCTATCATTGCTAATGTACGAGATGATAATGGATGGAATAGAATTCAATGGAACACTCTGCTTACCGTATTCACATTCCTGTCCATAAAATCCTGGGAAGCAGGAGCAGGTGTAGTTCCCAATAGTTTCAATACACTCTCCATGTTGGTTGCAGGATAAAGGTTTACAGGAGGCTATGTGGGTACAGGTAGGTTAGACTCATTGGCACTTGTGAAAGAAATGTTAAAAAGTGAATTCTTAATTCCAGGAGCCTCTGACACAAAAATTGCATTGATAGGATTGACTCATCTTATATAGTCACAACTGAAGGATAGAGTGGAATCCAGAGATCCAACAACCCCAGGTGGAGTCGCACCAAAAGCCTGCCAGAGCATAAAGACTATACTGAATGAAATAAATAACAGTTTTCAAACAAAACTGTTTTTAGTCTTGGCTTACTCCAAAAGGATGTTGGGAAAAAGAACAAATCACCAGACAGCCTAAACGATAAGTTCACTCTCAAAGCCCAAGAAGTTTTTATCTCTCCTCTTCCCCATTTCTCTGATGATCCCAGAAAGAAAAACCATCATTTCTATTTGACTGTCTTCAACAGGGTATTTGATCTTAGTGTCCTATCCTGTTGCCAATGAAATAGAGTACAAGTTCTGGAACACCAGATGCTCTTATTCTTTTTTTTTTAATCAAGGCGAGTTTACAAGTTGGGGTTTGGGATTTCTGTGAGCCCCTTCCAGGCTCCAAGTGACAGTAGCTTTGATAGTTGGAAAACAAGGTTGAAAGAAAAGAGTGTGTTTGACCTTAATATGATATGATGCTGGTAGACAGGATTTGGGCTCAGATTTTATCTCTGATACTTGTGACCATGGGCAAACTTCTTTACCTTCAGTATCTTCATCTATAAAATGAAGGGGTCGGACTAATCGACCTAGAAGTGCCCTTCTGGTTCTAAACTGGTACCCATTTTCTATGAATGTTATACACTTTTTCTGAAGCTCTATTTCCTTATTTATAAAATGGGGTGAGAAGACTCACACAATTTCTCAAGTTTGATATGGGAAAAGTTCTTTATAAATATCCAAGTTCTGTATAAATGTGAGCCGCTGCTTCTAAGTCTGAGATGCTACTGCCATCCCTTGGATGTGGTCCCTCCCCTAACTTCACACAGCATTAGGTATATGTTCTATTCAAATGAATCACCTGGGAGCAGACACTGTTCCTTCTCCCAGAAATGGTTGTAGCTTAGTACCCAGACCAAAAAAATGTTGCTAGGTTTCATGGTCATCTGTTGGCAACCTCAGGTATAGACAAGCAAAGGAGATTGACTCAAGCCAATAGCACCATATCAGTAATAGTGTTATTTCAAGCTTATGACAAACATGTTGTATGGAGACAATAAAGAGATCAAATAAGATATTTAAAACATATATAGTTTTGAGGGAAAGTGCAGGTTTAGGAGATGGCTCAGGATTCTGAGCTCACAAAACTCAAATGGCTGAGACTAAGACTAATTTTTTTTTAAACCCTTACCTTCCATCTTGGAAGAAATTCTCCTTACTTGACTTCATAGACTTCTTTTTTTTGTTAAACCCTTTTGTTAAATACTGTGTATTGGCTCCAAGGCAGAAGAGTGGTAAGGGAAGGCAATGGGGGTCAAGTGACTTGCCCAGGGTCACACAGCTGGGAAGTGTCTGAGGTCAGATTTGAACCTAGGACCTCCTGTCTCTAGGTCTGACTCTCAATCCACTGAACTACCCAGCTGCCCCTATGACTAATTTTAATAGATAAGTAGTTTTGATAAGTGAATAGAACAGGATATGAACTGAACTTCAGCCATGCCTTCATGTGGCCTGAGGTCTACTGAGGAATGGAGATGGTGGATGGGAACTGGGATGGTTTGTAAGAAGGAACAGACAGTGTTGGGATTTCTTTAGCAGAATATTAATTGGGAGCAGGACAGGATTGTGCTGGCCCCAGTCATTTTCATACTTCATCTTTACCAAATATTTGTTCATTCTAAGGAAGCAGGGAGGGAAACTCTCAGTAAGAAGTCTATGAAGTCTGGGCAAGTCACTTAATCCCCGTTGCCTAGCCCTTACCACTCTTCTGCCTTGGAGCCAATACACAGTATTTAACAAAAGGGTTTAACAAAAAAAGAAGTCTATGAAGTCAAGTAAGGAGAAATCTTTTCCAGCTGAGGAACTCAAAGTAGGCTTCATGTAGGAGATGGCAGTTGGCCTGAGGCCTCAAGGATGGATAGGATGTCAACAGGTGGAGCTGGGAGGGGATGTTAGAAAAGGATGGATAGAGAAAGACATTCTGAGTGTAAGGATTAGCATGAGAAGAAGGTTGGAGGCAGGGAATCATGGTATCTTAATGATTCTGGGTTCCTCTTGGTCACAAAATTACAGAGTTCTCTGGCCCATCTCCTCTCCAAGTAGGACCATCCCTTGTCTCTTTCAGACCAGGAGCTACCTATTCAATTATTAAGTATTTCTAAGGAGAAAGAAGTTACTTGCTGCATTTCTCTTTTGTAGCCTATTTCAAAACTTTAATATCTAAGAAGTTTTCTTCTCTGATTCCCTTCTGCTACAGTATCCACTCATTTTTGCTCATTCTTTCTGCACTGATGAGAGTCAAAAATAAGACACTATCCACCAAATCTTAATCTTTCATAGCTGTTCAAGAAGTCTTTACGGCACTATTAAAACTGTACACTTCAAATGATTATCATTTCATATACCTGTGGCTTATCTTCCTAACTAGTTTATAAACTTCTTATGGGCAGGGGCCATGTTTAATACTGGTTTCAAGGAACTAATTTTTTTTTTAGTCCAACAAACCAAAATTTATAAGAAATAGACATCATTACCCTTGTAGCACAATGCCCTTTTTCTTTTCATGCACGGCTCATCGTTCCACTTCCCAGGAGAAGAAGGACTCTTGATGTAGATCTCCACACAGTCCTGGTCATTCCTCTTGTTGTTGGGTTCATTTTCTGCCCAGTTCTCAGCCTCTTTGGTGAGGGTCCGGTTGGTCCCCACCCAGGTCCAAATATTATTTATTTTCCGGATCCCAATCCAGTAATAATGAGGGTAGTAGGGCAAATAATTATTGAGGTATGCAATTTCATTTTGGTTCTGAATGGCCACTAAGTCTGTATAAAAAGCCTTACAAAATTTTCGAGAAGCATTCCATGAATATGCTTTCTGATCACTGTAATGGTATGTCCAGCTTTCCACTTGTATCTGAGAAATCAGAGCTGATATAAAGGAGTGGGAGAAGCAGATTCACATATTTAAAGGGGGGGAATAGAACAATAAATACAAACATAGACACATACTCAGAAACTAGTAGAGTCAGTCAACAGAATTTATGTCCAGAAGATTAATAATCAAAATTTCTATAACCACCACACCCTCACACATACCCCACAGACAACATGGAGAAAAATCATTATACATTTTTAAAAAAAGCAACCAATGTGAAATTAAAACTTTGAGGACTACCCTCAACCCATGGAAGATCAGAGTTTAAGGTCTGCCTTTGAGACATATTGGCTGTGTGAACTTGGGCAAGTCATTTAACCCCAAAGAAACCCTCCATGACTAGAAGATGCAGTGACGATGCCAACCTGCATTTTTTAAGGGAGTTCCTACACCTAGAAGTTCTCTATATCAATGAAATCCTATTCTTTCTTGTCCTGCTAAATTAAGAAAATACAAATATGCAACTTTCTTGTTTGCAGCCAGTCAATAAACATTTATTAATACCTACTGTGTGCTAAGCACTGGGAATACAAAAAGAGACAAAAGATAGTGCCTGCCTTCCAGGAGCTCACGACTGAGTAGGGAAAGCAGCAAGCAAACAAATCTGTAAAAATAAACTATATGCAAAATAAATAGGAAATGAGAAAAAGAAGCTATTAGAAGAAGTAAGAGGGTCTGGGAAAGGTTTCCTATAGAAGATATTTTGGTGTTTTTGTTCTTTAGTTGTATTTTATGATTTCTACTTCCTGTTCATTTTACAGAGAAGGAAACTGAGACAAACAAGGTTAAATGACTTGTCCAGGGCCACGCTGCTAATAAGTATTTGAGGTCAGTTTTGAACTCAGGTTTTTCTGACTCCAAACCCAACACTCTATCCACTGAACAACCTAGGTGACCCCTGACAGGATTTTAATTGGGACTTATGAGGAAGTCAAAGAAGTCAGTAGGTAAAGAAGAGTATTCAAATTCTTAGAGTTCATCCAAAAAATTTAATTGCCCAAAAAAGTAATAAAGGGGCAGCTAGGTAGCCAGACCTAGAATCAGGGGGAGTTGGGTTCAAATCTGGCTTCAGAGACTTCCTAGCTACATGACCCTGGGCAAGTCCCTTAACCTTGCTTACCTAACCCTTACTCTTCTGTCTTAGAGTTGTTACAGAGACAGAAAGAAAGGATGTCTTCTTTTTTTTTTTTTTTTAAAAAGGCAATCAGCATATCTTATTACAATTTCTTCTCCTGGGAACTGTTACATAATAATAGTAGCTACCATTTCTACAACCTTTCGAGGCTTGCAAAGCTTTTGAAATATATTATTTCATTTAATTCTCACAAGAGGTTAAGTGATTTGCCCAGGGTTACATAGTTAATATAAGTATCGGAGACTGGAAAAATAGTTAGGTCTTTCTGTCTCCAAATCCAGCACTCTCTCCGCTCATTATACAATCTATTGTATGAAGCAATCCCTCTCTCTCCATGTTTTTCACTCTTGTCTTTTGGACCTTTCCAATGGCCTTTTATTGTTGTTCAATTGTGTCTTACTCTTGATGATCCCATTCAGGGTTATCTTGGTACCAGTACTGGAGGGGCTCAAGAGGCTTATCATCACTTGATTTGTAAATGTGATAGCCAGAATTTATACAACATTTTTATCCAAAGGGACCTATATAGGTGAGATGGAATGGAGATGAGAAAGTTTTCAAATCTGGCCTCAGACACTTCCCAGCTGTGTGACCCTGGGCAAGTCACTTGACCCCCATTGCCCACCCTTACCACTCTTCTGCCTTGGAGCCAATGCACAGAAGTTAAGGGTTTAAAAAAAAAGAGATGAGAAAATTTGCATTTCAAGACAGGAAGTTAAATCATTTCATATTAGTAAATTGTTTGCATAATTTAAAATAAATTAATATTAGAACTTTGGACCTGAGAGATCATTCAATCCACCCCTCTCCTGCCCATAATTGTTATGGAGCTGCTGAATCCTGATGAGATTAAATGGATCCATTGGTTTCTAACTATCCTCCTACTATGATTTCTCCCCTTGCTTCTGCAAACGTTAGGTATGTATTTTGTTTGAAGGAAACACCTGGGTGCAGACACTCTTCCTTCCCCTAGAAATGGGTTGTAGCTCAATCCCCAGTCCCAAATCAGAGCTGCTGGGTCTCATTGTCATCTGTTGGTAATCTCAGGTACAGGCAATCAAAAAAGGCTTATTCAACCCAACAACGACATCTTTGTAGCATTGTTCTTATTCCCAACCCATGCCAAGTATGATCTGGGGAGGAAATGATCATTCGAAATATGTCCAAAGAAACAGGTTTAAAAATCAGAGTCAGGGCTAGAATTCAGACTCCTGGGTTCTGAGTCCAGTGCTCTTTTCAGTAGATTCAGCTGCCTTTCTTGGGAAAGTCATTTAACTTTTCTGCATAATATGTCCTCGTCCGTAAGAGGGAAATTGGTCTGATCCCTCCTGATCCTTAGAAGATTTGGGGGGTAGGAGAGTGACCAGATGAGGCAAGGACTGAGGACAGTACTTTGAAACGTCTAAAGGGCCATCCATGCAAGTTACTATTTTGTGTCCAGTGGAATCTGTCCCAAAGACAGAAAAAGAAGGCTCCCTCTGGAAAAGGGAAACAATGAAAGTAATCAGGCCTGGAAACAGCTCCTTTTCCTGTTTTATAAGGCTTCTTTCCAGGCAGCCCCAACCCCTCAGGTCATCATTGTTTTTAGCCAGGTTTTGGCTCCTTCTTAAGTTCACACTTCTGCAATACAACACAGAGGGTTCATTATTGCAAGTCCCAATATGGCAGAGCAATTTTGTAATTTCATATACATATGCATATATATATATACATATATATATATATATATATATATATAGAGAGAGAGAGAGAGAGAGAGAGAGAAGAGAGAGAGAGAGAGAGTTATGTTTTACCATTTCTTTCTCCAGCTCTTTTTACAGATAAGGAAACCGAGGCAAACTGGTTTAAAGTGACTTGCCCAGGGTCATACAATTAGTCAGTGTTTGAGAAAAGATTTGAATTCAGGTCTTCCTCAGTATGTGTGTCCTCCAGAAATCTTTGCCTGTATCATTTCCCCTCCCTTTTTTCTTTCTTTTTTTAAACCTTTACCTTCCGACTTGGAATCAATCCTGTATATTGGCTCCAAGGCAGAAACGTGGTAAGGGCTAGACAATGGGGGTCAAGTGACTCGCCCAGGATCACACAGCTGGGAAGTGTCTGAAGCCAGATTTGAACCTAGGATTTCCTGTCTCTAGGCCTAGCTCTCAATCCATTGAGCTACCCAGTTGCCCCCCTAGCATTTCTTGTTGAGGCAATTCTCTCCCACTTTTTTGAATTCTCCCACTTGACTCCAGGTTTAGCCCCCAAAACATTTATGGCTTGAGAAAAGTCAGTGCTAAAACTTACCAGAAATCAAGGCAGTGCCAAATATTGTCCTCCGAAATCTTATATTCCAGAAGGGTTCTAGATAGCAAACCTGAAAGCAAAAACTTCCCTTTAGGTCACTTATTCAATCAACAACAGGCAGCTTAAAGTTGATCTCTTGATACTTTTGAGAAGCACCACACAAATACAGGTCCAGTTAGTCACATTTAGCCTAGTTCATTCTCAGTATTTCACAGAGCTCAAATTAACAATGGGTAGAGAGTGGGAAGAGATAGCATGGAGTAGTGAATACTATATAGAACTGGGAATTTTGAAGATCTGGGTTCAGATTTCACTTCTGATACCTTTTGACTGACTACTGCTAAGACATTCAACTTCCCGAACCTTAGTTTCCATATCTGCAAATGAGGGATAATAATACTGCAGTACTTGCCTTTAAAAAGCTATAGAAAGTATTTGGAAAACTTTTAAGAGGCAGCTTGACACGCAGAAAAGAGAGCTGACTGACCTCTTAGTTAGAAGTCTTGGATTCAAGTGCTGCCTCAGACAGGTACTAGCTGTGTGAATCACTAAACCTTAGAACCCCCTGGCAACCTGATAATACATAAAATACAGAATAGCATTGATATGAATTGGTAATTACCAAGTCAACTTTCATATGCTAAGCATGTTCCATATCGTATTAGGTGTTAAGAGAAAAAGAAAGGCAAAGTTAGTCTCTGTCCTAAAAGAGCTCACAGTCTAAATGAGGTGACAACATGCCAATGGATAGAAACAAAATATATACAGGATAAATTGGAGACAGTCTTAAAAGGAAAGCTCTAGCATCAAGGGTAGAGGGATTTTTTCCACTGGGAGCTCCTTATACTAAAAATATCACATTTCTAGTCCAAATTCAAAAGCTTTAATGTGCTCTATTAATGCTATCATTGTAGATATTCTTATCAATGTTTTAAACCCTTAACTTCTGTGTATTGGCTCCTAGGTGGAAGAGTGGTAAGGGTGGGCAATGGGAGTCAAGTGACTTACCCAGGGTCACACAGCTTGGAAGTGTCTGAGGCCAGATTTGAACCAAGGACCTCCCATCTCTAGCCTGACTCTCAATCGACTGAGCTACCCAGCTGCCCCCAGATATTATTATTATTATTCATGACAATGATAATGTTTCCATTGATATATGTTAATGATGATGGAGATAATGAATAACAATGCAAATAATAATGTCTTCTCTGCCTCATTCTTAGATTTTATTCTTCAAAGTTGGGCTTGATAACACAAGTGAAGAAAGGACTATTGGCTGGTAGTTTCCATGACTTGCCTTAAGGCACCTTTCTCCCATTGCTTAAGAAGTGACTTAAGTAACTTAAGAAGGTTAATAAAGGCATCTTCAGAGACAGCCTCAGTCCTCTGGTGGGACTGGCTAACACAGGAGTTTCTGTCTCTTGTATAATTAGAGAATTTTGTACCTTTGAACTACATTCCCCAGAATTCTTTTGGTATTTCCCAAAATTCCTTTTAATCTCTCTACCATGTTATGTGGTCATGTTTTGTATATAGTTGGCTGTAGCTCCACCTCTGGCTCTTTCCCCCCCAAGATCGTAGCTTGGTTAGCTAGCTTTTTTTTCTTTACTTTAGTTGTTATTAATAAACTTTTAAAAATTTAATACTTAGTTATTGTATATTAATTTTAATCTTTACACTCTACACTCTGTCCTTGGTACCCATCGTATTAAAAATTAGAACCATTGAGAATCACAAGCAAGATGGTGGACTACCAGGAATGTCCCAACCATGTGCTATATTAGTGAGTTACAATATTTTGAGCTACTTGGGACTGATTTACAGAAACTCTCCATAGCTCTTCCTACTGCCTTCTGACACTTATGAGATGGCCAACTGAAGCCATCTACTTAGGGTTGTTTCTCTTGCCTTTTCCTCACCAATTTCTTAGCTTGTTTGTTTGTTTGTTTGTTTGTTTGTTTGTTTGTTTGTCTATAACACACTTTTAAATTTAATCATCATTATTAACATTTTCTCCATAATTTCCTTAAGTTTGTATAATCAACAAAATAATAAATGAAACATTGATCTGTGGCCTTTGTCAATTTCTAAAATGTAAATGCTCACACTTAAAATTTAACTATTGGCTCTTAGAAGACTGAGTGGACTCCAGGAAACCTCTAGTTACAAATGAAGAAAAAACTGTTTTGAGGCCCCAGAAACACCCTTGACCATCCATTTTGGTCAAGATTATTACAAGGGGCTGCCAACAGGAATGTGTTAGGCTAAATTATTATCGGAAACCGTTAAGTTTCCAAATGCTCAGAGTATATAAGTTGAGCTGAAAGTTCTTTAAAAAAACTGTGTGTCAAGAAAAGGTTACATATTTGCATTTAATGATTTCCTATTAACAGTTCAGATAAGGATTGATCATATTTTTATAACTTGGAGCCTGAGCTATAGCTTGACCTCTGGTCTTCTGTCAGGTACTGGGCATGTTAAAATGTTTTGATTAATAATGTTGGTTTGTTTCACAGGAAATTCACAGATAGGAATTTCCTCAATGGTGCCTTATCTTCCTCTGAGTTCTCTTACTTGGTTATTATTGGGTTGTTTTTACCAGTGCTGATTATAATAATTTTCTGTACTCAGTACCCAAGAAAAAGTGACAGGCATTATATAGATCATAAGTTTAGGCTAAGGAAATATCTAATGTTCTTTGATTGAAGTTGTAACTAATTTTTTCCCATTTTGGAAGTAATTGAGAGGCAATATAGTGTCGAGTAAAGACTTAGATGAAAGTCCCATTTCTAATATACAATCTGACCACAACCAAGTCATTTATCCCTCAGTGCCCCAGACAACCTTCTGTGAGTTCAAGTTTTGGAAAAATTGTCCATCTGCACAGGAGTATTCCTGTGTTTCCATATAACATATTCCCTACCCTGATGAAATCATGAGTCTGGAAAAAAATGTTTAATGTGATGGTGCTCTATCCACTGTGCCAGTACTTATCTTTCCCAATTCAAATGTGACCTCAGACATTTACTAGCTGTGTGACTCTCAGTAAGTCACTTAACCTTGTTTGCCTCAATTCCCTCAACTATAAATTGAGCTAGAGAAGGAAATGACAAACCATTCCAGTATCTTTGCCAAGAAAACCCCAAGTGGGATCATGAAGAGTAGAATATAACTGGGGTGATTATGCAAAAATGGTGCTCTATTCCTATATTTCTGGGTCTAAAGTTTCCAGGAAAGTAGGTATTTTTCTAATCAATCTACCATGCAAAAAAAAATTAAGGCAATTATATGCCAAGCAAAAAGCAGGTAATTCCTTCCTTCCCTTCCCATTTCTCATTTGACCTTCCTTTTCCATTAATCCCTATGTGAAAATGTGCCAGCCAACCAGTTACCAAATCCCATTTCTCCTGCTCAAGGATTCAATGTTCATTTATGAGAATGGAAGCTAACTAACCATGGGTCCAGGGCCATAGTAAAATATTCTTGGTTAGGCCCCTCATTCTTTCGCTACCAAATTTACCTCTAACATAAGTTAGCCTTCTAAATCCATGCTTCAGGGAGCCTCAGAATAAATTCTAATATGAACCTACAAAAGAAGTCACACAAAAATTCTTACATAAATGTGAAAACAAAGACTTGAAACAAACAAGAAAAGAACTCTGATAGTGTTCTGCAGAAAAGGTTAAGTTTTTTTTAAAAAATTGAATAATGAACTGAACCACAACATTAAAATCCTCATTCAGTTCAAATTGGAACCAAGTCTAGATATATTCTCAAACTATTCAGATATTCTGAGGCTAGATTTGAACTAAGGAAGGTGAGTCTTCCTGGACATTAGTCCTGGCATTCTCTCCACTACACCACCTAACTTGGGATTATCTTTGCCAAGACACTGAAGTAGTTTACCCTTTTTTTCTTCAGCTCATTTTACAGATGAGAAAAATGAGGCAAACAAGATTAAATGACTTGTCATTTACCATGTCAGCTATCAACCCAGGGTCTCATAGCTGGTAAGAGTATAAGATCAGATTTGATTCCAGAACTGGCTACCTATTGCTTAGAGGCTCTGAATATTTAAGTGACTTGCTCATAGTGACCCAGTCATTATGTGTCAGAGACAGGATTTGAACTCAGGTCTTCCTGGCTTTAAAAGCTGAAGCCAGCTGGCTACCTCTCACTTCTAATGCATGCCAAATATTTATAGCAGTTAGTTACTGAAGGGCAAATCATTTAATCTTCATTAACCTCAGTGTCCCCATTACAGAAATGGAAATAATAATAGTATTTGGATTATCTACCCTGCATAACTGTAGAAAAGAAAGTACTTTGTGAACTTAAAAAGCAGGATATTAATGTAAGTTATCTCCACTCTGCAGATCAGGAAACCGAGACACACAGAAGTTAAGGGACTTGCCTCAGACCACATAACTGCTTTCCAATAGAGTTAAAAGTAGAAGTTAACACTTTCCACTTCTTAGCTCCAGGCATTTTTGCTTTTGGGATGTAGATAGATAAATTTATTTTATAAGGAAAAAAAAAGTCACATCTTGTTGTTCTCCTTGGAGGGGACATTTAGAGAGAACTGAGGTTGAGTGGTTAAGTGACTTGTATGGCTTGACCCAGTTAGTGTCTGAGGCAGGATTCAAATTCATGACTTCCTGACTCTAAGTCCCCATCTAAAAGATACTGATGAAAAAAAGATGAGAGTAGAAAGGGAAAAAAAATCACCTTTGAATTGAGTGAAAAATATAAAATCAACACTAGCTGCCAAGGCTCTTATAAATAATGGCTTTTGTCAAGCTTGCACAAAGAAAGAAGCCAGATGTTTATCAAATGATTTAAATAGTTTTCAAAATCGATGAACATTCTCTGGATGGATATAAACATATAAACAAATATGTTTAAATGTCTCTCTTTGGTATACCTATATCCAAAATTCACAGAAAGCCCCAATCCATACCTTCCTTGGTTCCAAAAGAGATATGATTTTATTATTTTTATTTTTAAAAACTCTTACCTTCTGTCTTAAAATCAATACTGTGTATTGATTCCAAGGCAGAAGAGAAGTAAAGAGTAGGCAATGGGGATTAAGGGACCTGCCATGGTCACACAGCTAGGAAGTGTCTGAGGTCAGATTTGAACCTGGGACCTCCCACCTCTAGGCTTTGCTCTTAATCCACTGAGTTTCCTAGCTGCCCCCAAAATAAAGGACATTACATTTTTTTCTACTACCTAATTTGGGCATCATTGAGCCAACTTTTGCATGGTCATTTCTTTGGCATTAGAGTCCCATAGGATCATAGAATCACAGATCCAAGATGGGAGAGTGGGTTCAAAGACCATCTGGTCCAACCTCCTCATTTTATTGATGAGGAAACTAAGATCTAGGAAGGCTGTGACGCCCATAGTCACACAGGTAGTGTGTTTGTATATATGTGTATGTGTGTACACATACACATAAGAGATGGATCTTGACCCAGATCCTCTATCTCCTTAGGCAGGGTGATTTCTTTATTGCTTTAGAGAATCTCTATTCTTCATTCCCCTGATGGCCTTGAGATCACTGGGGGCTGGGAGCAGTCCTGTGGGATGAGAGTGGGAGGACAGTTGGTGAGATAGAGAATCAAGGAAAGGAAGACAGAGAATGATAGTGACAGCAAAATTCCCGGCTGGAGCTTGGGGCAGGAGCGGGTACTGCCCGGGGAGTCCTGGAGCAGACAGGGGAAGGGGAGATAGCTGTTGGCTATGCTGCTTTCCCTACTGAAAATCCTTGGAAACAAATCAGTGGGGGTGAGAGAGGGACAGAGTAGGGATGACAAGCCAGAAAGATAAGCATGGCTATGATAACTGGTTTGGAGATTTATTGGATCTATCGATAGTTCCCCATTTGCTGATTAGAGACCCCTGAGGTGTATAACATTTCAGATAATTTGGCCTTTGGAATGCTTTGAAAGTATTACATGTCTTTACTTATTAGATATTATCTATAATAATAGAGAGCAATGGCATTTGATTCTCAGATGTAAGTCAGTCTTCTTAGACCTCAGTGTTCTCATCTGTAAAATGAGGGACAAAGCCTCTGGATTTCCTTCCAGATTTAAATCTTTAATCTTATAATCTTCTGACCTTGTGAGTAAGGCAACGAAGGTATTATCAACCTCAGTCTACAGGTGGAGAAACTGAGGCTCTGAGAGATTCGATGAATCATTCTTGCTCGCATCACTAGGAAGTATCATTGGCAGTATTCGCACCCCAGATCTCAAGTCTAACCTTCTTTTCTTCTTAGCACACAGCCTTTCTTTAAAGCCAGTGGTTCTCACAGATTATTTGGACCAGATGATCTAGAGGGATGGTTTGGCTTAGTGGATAAAGGAACCACATTGGAATCAGGGTGACCTGGGCTGTGTGATCATGGACACAAGGCACCAAATAACCAAGTCGGTAAGTTGCAGAGGAATTGATGATCTGTATCAATGGAAGAAATTTCTATACGAGGAGTCCCCTTTGTCTATTAAATCATGGAACACAATACTTCCCTCAAAATATTTGTGTATATATATATATATATATATATATATAACTTATATATACACATACTTTTATCCATTGTTATTTTATCGATCCTCACAATAAATTAGGTAGAAAGAGGAATGAGAGTCAGCATGGCAAAGAGTATAGAGAGCTGACCTTGGAGTCAGAAAGACTTGGGTTCAGGTCCTGCCCATAACATATATTTGCTATATGACCCCGTTTGTCATTCATTTGCTTCAGTCATGTCTGGCTCTTCGTGACCCCATTTGGGGTTTTCTTGGCCAAGTTACTGGAGTGGTTTGCCATTTCCTTCTCCAGCTCATTTTACAAATGAGGAAACTGAGGCAAACAAGTTTAAATGCCTTGGCCTGGGTCACACAGCTATTACCTAAGCATGTCACTTAATGTCAGCACTTTAAAGAACTCGAATTCTAGAAATTGTAACGAACATCAAGAAAAGGAGTTTCCCCATCTAGGAATTCCCTTAGCCAGTGGAATTATAATCTAATCCTTATCCTTTAAAAGAAGTTTTAATTAATACGGTCTCAAAGAAATGAAGTATATATAGCAGGATATGATGCTACCCCTTAGAGGACAGGAACGGGAGAGCTGGGACCTAGATATCATTTAGTCAGGGCTCTGCCCTTATATAGCCACCAAGAATCCCATTAAACTATACTGTACTGAAAAGGATACCTCAGTATATATACAGAGACCTGGTTGCCAGTTCTATTGAGAATTTGGGGAGAACAAATTACATACCCCACAATGGTCCAGAGAAAAGGGCACCAGACTTAAACCAGGTTCTGTCATCTGCCCATTTTGTATTCTCAGGGAAATCAAGTAAACTCCCTGAGCTCATCCCCAATCTGAAAAAATGGAAATAAAACCGTCTCACAGGGTGACTAAAGGGAAGAATGAGATGATGTAAAATCACTCAGCTAGAAAGTGCTATACAAAATGTACAAGACTATTATTACTTTCTCCCTCACTGAATGAATCTTCCATCATCCTGACTTTCACTTCCTCTAGCCAAAACAATTCATTTCCCACAAGAAAAGAGAATGTTCAACTTACCATTTCTCCTTTGCAGATCCTGCTTGGATTGTTTGGGTTTTGTTGG
>NC_058133.1:63403431-63414753 GCF_016433145.1 Gracilinanus agilis
GAAACATATAAGAAAAACAACTGCTTGAACGCATGGGTTGAGGTGGACATGATTGGGGATGTAGACTCAAAACTACCACACCAATGCAACTATCAACAATTTGGAAATAGGTCTTGATCAATGACACATGTTAAAACCAGTGGAAATGTGCATCGGCCATGGGTGGGGGGAGTGCGGGAGGTGAAGGGGAAAGTAGGACCATGAATCATGTAACCATGTTAAAAATGAATATTAATAAATGGTTTAAAAAAAGAGATATTAATCCCACAAATAAAAAAAAAGTATGGTTAGAGAGGTAAAATGCAAGAAGACTGGAAAGGTAGAAGGGGGCTGGATTCTGAAGAACTTTGAATGCCAAACAGCAATTTATATTTGCTACTAAAGGCAATAGTAAACTCCTGGAATTTATTGAGTTGAAGCTGATATGACCAGACCTGGTCTAGAGTGGCTGAATGGAAGCCAAATTGGAGTGAGAAAAGACATGAAGCAAGCAGACCTACCAGTAGCCTATTATAATAATCTAGGTATGAAGTGTTGGCAGAGGAGAGAAGGGGGACATATTGGAGAGTTATCATGAAGATGAAATCAGCAGCAGCAGAAGTGCAACAGCTTGAATATGGAACATGAGAGATAGTGAAGAATCCAGAATGACTCCTAGAGTGCAAGCCTGGTTTTTGAAGGATGGTGTTGCCCTCCATAAGTAATAGAGAAGGTAGGAGAGGACAGAGTTTGGTGGGAAAGACACTGATTTATGCTTTAGACATATTGAGTTTAGGATGTCCCCCATTCCTGGAATTCTCTCCCTCCTCCACTCTATTTGAACTCCCATAGTTTGAAATGTCTAAAAGATAGTTGGGAGATGTGAGATTAGAAATTAGCAAATAGATTGGAGGAGAATAGGTAGATTTGATTATCATCAGCATAGAGCTGGAAATTAAATCCATAGGAGCTGATGGGATCACCAAGTGAGGTAGTACAGAGAGAGAAAAGAAGAGGGCCCAGTACAGAATCTAACAGACATTTGTGGTAGGAGAGTGTGATCTAGAGGAGGATCCAGCAAAGGAGACAGAGAAGAAATAGAAAGGAAGAGAGTCAGGAGAGAGAATTATCCCAAAAACCTAGAGAAGAGAATATCAAGGAGGAGAAAATGATCAGTAGAATTAAAGGGTGCAGAGGTCAAGGAGAATGAAAACTGAGATAAGGCATCAGATTTGGCAAGTAAGAGATCATTAATGACTTTGAAGAGAGTAATTTCAGTGTAATGGTAAGATTGTAAGGGATTAAGATGAGTTTAAGAGGAGAGAAATTAGAGGCACCTAGTATAGATAGCCTTTTTAAGGAGTTTCATTATAATTGGCAGAAGAGATACAGGATGAGAGATACAGGATGAGAGTAGGGATGGAAGGTTTAAGAGAGTGTTTTTTTTTCAGAATAGAAGAGATATGGGCATGTTTGTATGCACTGGGGAATGAGCCAGTAGACAGGGAGAGATTGAAAATAAATGATAGATTGGGGATGACAGAGGGGACAATCTGTTATATGAGGGATAGAATGGGATCACTTGAACAAGTAGAGGGGTTAGTTAGCCTTGGTAAAAAGTAAGGCCTTTTTATCAGGTGAGATAGAGGTAAAGAGTCAGAGAGAGGTAAAAGTGTCTGAAGGTATCTAAGTGATCGCAGATGAGAAAGAGGAGAAAAAAGGGAATAGTGGATGGCCTCAATTTTTTCTGTAAAATATGAGGCAAGTTTCTCATCTGAGAGGATGAGGGAAAGGAGAACATGGGAAGTTTGAGGAGAGAGGAAAAGGTGTGTAAGAACTACTATGGAGAGTGGGATAGTGAGTTGATAAGGGAGGTATAGTAGGATTACTTAGCAGCAGTGAGGACCCATTTGAGGATATATGTCAGAAACTTGTAGTGGACTCAGAATTGTTGCATTATTTTCTCTACCTCTGTTCAACAATATATGTGTAGGAGCAGAGGCAAGGAATGTTGGGAGTGATATAAGGTGGAAGCTTGACTGGGAATAATTGGAGATATGATAAGGGGTTATAGATTCAAGAGAAAAGGACTATATGGAATTGAATTGATTCACTGAAAAATCAACATAAGGAGAAAGGGAAAGAGTGGCTAATCCAGGATAGATGGCCTGGGAAAAAACTGAGGGGTTCTTTGGAGTGGATTGGATTGGAGTTATGGTGTGGATGAATAATATTTTGTAAAGGAAGGCAGAAGGAGAGGTGAAAAGCCAAAAGATTATTATCAAATTAGAGGATTTCAGATATGGAAGAAACCAACCAATCAGAGGAAGAGTCTGCAGTGGTGAAAAGTACTTCCAGGGAGAAAAGCCCATGATACAATGGTCTCCCAGATTAAAAACAGTTTCTATAGCAGGGTACATGAGAAATCAGCAAATGCTAAAAATTAAGGCTAAACTTATTCTTTCATTGATTGTTAAGACTTAAGAAAGTGAAGGAGAAAATGTTAGAAATTCAAATTAAGCTTAAAAGTGTATGTTGGGTACATTCCCCCCACCCCCCATAGACCAGAGAGCTGGTTGTTAACATTTATCAGTACATCCATTGCCATAAAACAAATTTGAAAATTGACTCTTTGTGATCACTATTTGTTTTTAGATTTTCATTTTACATATCTTTCTAGGATTTTTTCAATAATCAGGTCAAGCTCATAGTTTAATATAGTTCTCTATATAGTTTATGGTCTATAGTTTAATATATAGCTCATAGTTTAATACAATTCTATATATAGTTTATGGCCTATAGTTTAATACAGTTCATTTTTTGTACTTTAAAAAATACTCATTTACTCTTCTCTAATCCTGTAGTTCCTCTCTGGTTCTCCCAGATCTTTCAAATTTCCCTATGACTTCTTTTCTCTAGAGTACTATTCATCTGAACAAGAAGACTTGAATTCAACATGGGGATTTAGGTATTTTCTTACTCTCTTCATTCTTGGGTAATATTATATTATTCAAATAATAGATTTAGAGCTTGAAAGGATGTTAGAAATTATCTGGTTCAGTAGTATCAAGCAACAATGGAAATGGAGACACTAAACCATATGTAAATATCCCTCAATGACATATAATGACTTAGAAAACCACAAAATGTCATTATCTATGTGTTATTGTATTTTGTTAAATATTTCCCAATTATATTTTAATCTGGTTTGGACTGTTCTTGGTCCTGGTGTATGACTTCTCTAATTTAGTCAACCTTTTTATTTTACAGATGAGGAAACCAAGTCCTAGAAAGGTAAGTACTCAGGTCACATAAATATAAGTGGCAGTTTTTATTCCATGCTTTCAAGGGGACAACTAGGTGCCTCAGAAGATAGAGAGCTAGTTCTAGTTCAAATCTAGCCTCAGACACTTACTAATTGTGTAACCTTGGGAAAGTCACTTAACTCTATTTTGCCCCAGTTTCCTTAGCAATAAAGTGAGCTGAGAAAGGAAATGGCAAACAGCTCCAGTATCTTTGCCAATAATAACCCTAATGAAGTCACAAATCAAACATGCCTGAAATAACTAAACAACAATAATTTCTAGTTGGAAGATCATTCTCTTTGGCTATCAAAACAGAACTCAGGCAAGAGCTGAATTAAGCAAGTCATCTTTTATTTTATCATTGCTAATCACCTTTCAGAAAACGTGGGTCTAGAATAGTTTGGATCTTGAGCATACTACTTGATCTCTCAGATTTTAGGAACATCAGAAGTTTCCTAATTTTCTTGTGAAAAATTCCAGCATTATTCATTTGTCCTGGAAATAAGTCATCTTTTCCACATGGGCCTGCCTAGATATATGGCATAACTTTTTCACAAACTTCTAACTTTTCCTATTGAATTTCTGTTGAAATTGGGCTGTGCTGGTAAGTTTAGGCAAGTCTTTACTCCTTTCTTTCCTGTCCAGTGTTTGAAAAGAAGAGAGACCAGGAAGTTGGGCAGCCTGGAAAGAATCCAAAGATGTTCAGAGCAGAAGATCAAACATAAACATCTAGTTAAATGCCAAAACACAATATGAGATATGTGTGGAAATACAATACTATGGGAAGAAATCATTTTTATATTTATATGTATTTAGCACCCCTGCCCCTTCCTCAGAGATTTTCTAGATATAAACAGAAATATCAAATTGACATGTAAGTTGGACAATGGACATTTGTATTGTAAAACTAATCTTCAGTTCTCTATTGGAATAACCTTCTAACTGATCTCCTTATCACATGTCTGTTATAAAGAAAGAGAAAGGTCCTAGGGAGATATAGATATGCAGTGAGGTAGATGTATCTCTGTATTCTCCCTACGTGCTGGTGATGGGGGAACACCAACTCCAATCATTTTTGCTAGTTGTTATAATTTCCCCTTTCAATAACAGTTGCCCAGGCAAGGACTCTGAAAGGTTAGGTGGATGGGTAACCCTTTCAGGTCCAACCTGGGGTTGGATCAATTATTAATATTGGGTTCTGATTAGCCTTGGATCATGTTTGTTATCTGGCTATGTTTGCTCTCTCCCCAAGGGTCATGATATAAAGACCACTCAGGAAGGTACTTATTAAACACTCTTTATCTATAATCTAAGTCAGGGAAAGGATAATTAGGATGAGGATTGGGGATTGGAGACCCTGTCAATCTAATATCTATAATCTATAATCACTCAGGACTGGAGGCTATTGATTTAGTAAAGCTGGAGCTTAGTTCTTTACAACTCCTCTGACCCAGTTTGGCCGCTGCCAGAGAAAGTGACTGCTGTTGATACAGCTATGTTGACGATGTTATTCTCTCAGCTTCTCACTATCAGTGTTTGGTGATGTACTAGCTCTCACAGTCTTCAGGAAGTATTCAGATCCTACCAACCCTCTTCTTTTTTCTGATCTCCCTTCCTCCCTTCACTACCCAGGGACCCAGAGACCTAAAAAACTAGGAAGATTCAAAGACCTAAAGATCTAAGGGCCAAAGTCCAAAAGACCAAAGACCAAAGTCTAAAGATCAAAGATCAAAGACCACCTCCAGGTGGCTGTTAGGGGTATTTATACTTCCAGGCCAACCAACTTTGCCCCTGGCTCACAGCATCTGGGAACATTCTAATTTCTCCAACTGCCTCCCTTGTCAATCAAGATGACATCCAACATTTCTCAGGATTTGAATAGAACATGTCTCCCCCTATTCCTATCCATCTTCCATTCAATGTCAAAGGAATTTTTTAAAACTGTAGGTCTGACAGGTTATTCTCCAATTCAGTAAACTACAATGGTTCCAAGTACTTTCAGGATCAAATATAGGGTTCTTTGATTGACATTCAAGGGTCTTCATGAACCAGCTCTTTCCTAGTTTTCTTTCCAATCTCAATGTTTTACTCCTTTTTTACTCCTATTTACTCCCTTCCATAATCCATGCTCCAATGTCAATGGTCTCCTTACTGTGTCTTGCATACAACAAACACTCCATCTCTCATTTCTTGTCTGTGTGCTATCTAGCCTCCATATGTGAGATTCTCTCCCTGATCACTTTTGATTCAGCTTTCTTGGCTTAAGCTCAATTTTCATCTCCTGCCTCTCCCTCCTAGGGAAGCTGAATAAATTCACAATTCTACCAACTTTGAATTAATGTAATGTACCTGTTTTCCCACAGCAACCTCAGCATTTGTCATTTTCCTTTTTTTAAAAAATCAATTTTTAAAAAAATCACAATTGTGGTGTGAAGTAGAACCTCAGAGTTATTTTCATTTACATATTTCTAATTATCAGTGACAGAGCTTTTCTTTTTTTCATGTGGCTGTTGATAGCTTGGGATTTGTTCTTCTGAAAACTTCTCATCCATGTAACTTAACCATTCATTCATTGGGAATGGTCTTATTCTTAAAATCTTGAATCAGTTCTCTACATATCTTAGAAATTTCTTCCCTACCTCCATTCCATTTACCTGTTTGGTTAAATGTTTAGTTTCATTTATTTTGTTCAGACAAAAATATTTTAATTTTTATAATTAAATCTGTAACTCTTTTGCCTTTACTCTGAATTCTTCCCCCATCTACAAATCTCACCCAGGCTCTTTTAATTTGTCTAAGGTGTCATTCTTTGTGTCCAAACCATATATTTGTTTATAGCTTATCTTGGTGTATGTGATGGAATGATCTGTGTCTAGTTTCTGCCAGATTGCTTTCCAGTTTTCAAAATAGGTTTTTTCCCACATAATTAGTTTTTGCCCCAATAGCTGTAATCTTTGAATTTATTAAACACCAGATTAATGTTCTCTAATGGCTTCTATATATTGTGCACCAAATCTAATAATTAACCTCTTTATTTCTTGAAAACAATCCAAAATTGTTTTGATGATTACAGCTCTGTAGTATAATGTCAACTCTGGTAATTCCCGTTTAAAAATTAATTCCCTTTATCTTCTTATCCTCTAGATGAATTTTATTACTGTTGTTCTAGCTCTATAAAGTAATCCTTTGATTATTTTAGTAATTTAATTGGTACAGCACTGAATAAGTCATTTAGGTAATATTGTTATGTTTATTATATTGATTGACTTCTTCATGAGCAATTAATATTTCTCCAGTTATTTAGATCTATCTTTATTTGTATAATGTTTAGTATTTCTATAGTTCTGTGTCCTGGTAGACTCCTAAAGATTTTATATTTTCTGCATTTACTTTAAATGGAATTCTCATATCTTCTAACTTAATTTTATTGGTAAAATACAGAAATATTGATGGTTTGTGTGTGCATATTTTATATTCTACAACTTTGTTGAAGTTTTTTTTATTTTTTTCCTAGTTGACTCCAGAGTTCTTGAAGTAAACTACTATAATATTCATAAAAAGCAATAATTTTATTTCCTCTTTGTGTGTCCTTATTTCCTCAATTTCCCCCTCTCTTATTGCTGTAACCAGCATGTCTAACTTTATAGTAAATAAAAATGGTGATGATGGAAGTCTTGTTTTACTTTTGACCTTATTAGAAAGCCCTCTTGATTGATCTCCTTTACAGATAATGGTAGATCTTAGTTTAAATAAATACTACTTGTCATATTAAGGAAAGATGCATTTATTTCTTTGCTTTCTAGTGTTTTTTAAAGGAATGAATGTTGTCAAAAATAGATATTGAAAGCTTTTTTGCATCTATTGGTATAATCATATTTTTTGTTCTTTTTAATATAGTCACTTATATGTAGAGGTTCCCTACTATTGAAATAGGCCTATATTCCTAGTATAAATCCATCTTTTTTAGAGTGTATAATGTTGGTGATGTAGTTTTCAGCCTCTTTGATAATATTTTACTTAAATTAAATTTTTACATTAATATTCATTAGGAATATTGGTCTATTGTTTTCATTCTCTGTTTTGACTTTCTTTGGATTAAGTATCATTTCCTGAAAACATCTTAAACTCAACAAGTCAAAAACTTATTTCATTATCTTTCCTCCAAGATCTTTCCCTTTTGACTCTAGTATCAGATACAAAATGTTCTCCTTGGCACTAAAAGCCCTTCACAACCATTTCCCTCCTATTCTTCCAGTCTTTTTACACTTTAATCCCTCCCTTCCCCCTTATAGACACTGGGTCCTCTTGCTATTATTAGAATTAAGGTACTCCAACACTCGACTGGGCATTTTCTCTGGTCATTCCCTGTGCCCTGGTGGGAACATTAGGATTCCATGAGGAGAGAAAGGACATTGGAGCTCTGGTGCTGTAGGACACACACAGCTAGTAAATGCTGAAGACCAGATCTGATCTGAAGTCTTTCTACCTCCAAGCCTAGAGCTTTAGACACTGCACCACTTGGCTGACAGTCCAATCTCCTCACTTTTGATCACATTATTTCCATTCTACTAATGTATCCTCGATAAGCCTACTCTTCTCACTGATGTTCTGTGAATGTGTGGCCAAATGTTTTCCTGTTTTATATCAGAAAATGTCTTTTCTTTGAGCCAATTGCATTAAGTGGATAACTTTGAAAAGAGAATACAGTGGTAAGTGCTCTTGAACTCAGATGGGCTTACAGAGTGTCTTGAACATGGAGTAATAATCCCCCAGGGGACCTGAAAAGCACATTGGGAAGAGTATTTCAAAAGAGACACTACATGACTATAAATGGAAAAGATCTGTTAAAGTTTCTAACAAAGTGTTTTCTCTATTATTTCAGTGGAAGCAGCATATTTAAATTCTAATTCTAATATTGTAGTCCCCAATTGCTGTGTAAAAAGGAAAAAATAATAGGAAAGAAAACAAGGATAGCAAGAGTAACTGAACTAGAAAAAAATGCATAGAAGGTCTGCTTTGGAAGCAGCACAACTTTGAAAGTGTTGAAGGATCAATTCTTTGAAAGAACTGAGGATACCAACTGCTTGGAAGCAATCAGGCTATTATTAGAACAATAAAGTGCTTGAGAAACCATTCACCCTTATACTTACTTTTCCATCTCTAGAGAATCTTTATGAGAATAAGTCCAACCCCTTCTCCACATATGCCTGAGGATATTTCTCACATCACCCGCCTCTCTGCCCAATCTCCCAATCGAAGTGCTTCCTCCCTCTCCTGTCTGGGGTAAGGTGGAGGGCTCACATGCAGCATGAGAGTTGCAATTTGGGCACTCAAAAAGGTTCACTATCACTGTCCTAAGGGGTCCAGCATTTGCTAATTCCATTTTTAAAAGTTTTTCCCCTTTTCTTAAACTATCTAACAACAAAAGTATCATACAGCAGTCCATTTATTAATAATTTACAACCTCTGCAATTGTCACAAACATTATATTACGACAAAGAGAATAGAATGGAAAAACAATGAATTATCTGGAAGTAATCAAATAAAGTTTACTTTTTTTAATTCTCAAATAATTCTATGATACTGACTCCTGATAAGAGAGAATTGTCTTGCCCAGTAGTATAATAGCTACCCTGGGAATTTACTTTTCTTTGAACAATTACTTAGACAGGAAAAGACTTCCTGTAGGACTTGTACATGAATGAGCTGTTTATTCTCTAAATGTGCTGGACTCCCGTTCATTGTTTGCCATTTATTTATTGAGATTGCTATCTCTAGGCCATATATTACCTTCTACTATCTCAAGATGGAACATACTAATGGAAAATGATAACATTTCTACAGAAAGTAGTTTTCTGATGAGTCGCCCATATAATACTCTGCTCATGTGGAACTGATAGAAAGATGCATTGAGCTGCCTTTGGAGCTACTCTGCTGTTCTATTCAGTGTAGAGGAGGAAGAATGTTCTCCACCTCTTAAGTCACTGACCTTAACTCTGGCTCACCATGTTTCTTGGCTATGACTGGATTTAACCACTGACCTTGAACTGGGAAAGGTGACAAAAGTATAGCCAGAAATTATTCTACTGAACATAATCATTAACTCCTCTCTGTCTCAGGACATAGGTCCTATTATGGAGATTTGTCTCCTGCTTACCTACTAGCAGGAGTTGGTAGATATCTCAATTCATTAGAAAATTAGGAGATAGATGGAGTGCTGTTTTATTTTATTTTGTGTTCTGGGGTTGTATTTCAAACATTCATTTAGAAATAAAGAGGGAAGTCATGATGTTTGATCAAAGAATAATGGAAAGCAGGAAGGAAGAAGGGAGAGAAGGAAGGAGAGGATGGAAGGAAAAAAGAAAAGAAGGGCAAAGGATAGAAGAATAGAAGTGTATAGTTGGAAAATCTACAGAAAGAAAGACGGAAAGAGGGAAGGAAGGAGGAAAGGAAGGAAGAAAAGAAGCAGGAAAAGAAGAAAGGAAGGAAGAGGAAAGGAAGGAAAGAACAAAAGAATAGACAAAAGAACAAAGAAAGGAAGGGAGGGAAGGAACTCATTTCACACCTATTTACCAGGCAATGTGCTAAACTAGGGTATTAATGGGGAAAGGGTATGCACATAATTATGGTAGATATCAGGAGGAATACAGGCTTAACTGCAGAAAAATACTTATACTTCAATATTTCAAGTATGCTTGATCTCAAAGGTGTGGACATTCTTTCCACTGATGCCCTCCACAATTCTTTCCTTACTTTATTAAACAGTCTTTGTGATTTCTTGTGACCAAAAGAAATTTACTGGTCTCCAACTTTCTGGTAAATAATTCCTCTGAACTTATCTAGAATGCTGCTCAAATACCACAGTTGACTTCAGGACCCATACTCAGACCATGTTCACTTTAGTATGACTTGCTAGGACTTGAGCTCCATTGTCAGAACCTTAGAATTCTGACCTATTACCTTTGATGCTGAAGTATCCCAATTCGCCTTCAGTAAAGAACTTGTTTTTATGGGACCTGTAATTTTATTGGTTTAGAACACACTCAATATGAAAATGCCTCCTATTAGTACTGATCCCCACTGCTCTGAAATATTGAGAATTATTTGAGGGCACTGAGGGGGTTTAAGTGACTTGGCAAGGTCATATTGCTAATATATGTTAGAAACAGGACTTGAACTAGTCTTCTTGACTTCAAGGCCAATTCTCTATCTATGATGCCACAACATCATGAACTGTAGTAGTAATTACCTCTTTAAGTTATGTAATAACTATAGTAATAAATGTAGTTGTAACTAGAGGTTTGTTATCTAGGTTTATTATGTTTATTATATGATGATGTTTTTCTAGTGTAGTGACCTATTAATACAATACAATTAATCCCAAATATAGGCCTTACCTTAAAAATGAAGTCCTTGAAAAAAAGAAAGTAGTTTATAGTGAGAAATATTCATGAAGCCATTATTTGGACCACTATATTTAGTATTTCATAGGCTAAAAGACTTAAAGCTAAAAGGAGCCTTGAAAGGCCATCTAGTATAACCCACTCATTTATATTTAGGCAATAGATGAATCAATGACTTATTCAAGTTCAAATAGCTATACTAGTTTGTGGCAAGAAGGACAAAAGACCTGACCCAGGCTCTTTTCACTTGATTGCGCTGTTTTTTCCATTGCAGCTTGGGAAAAAAATCACATGTAAAAGAGGTGGTTGGTTGAGATGAAACATATTTTTGGAACCATTTGGGGCACCCTGCCCATTGTTTGTGCACTCATAGAACTTCTGTTTTTACTCACCAAGGAAGAAGAGGCCCATTTAGAACACAAAGTGCATTAAGCCATCCTCCTTAAGAGGAAACAGGCCAATTGTTACCCAACTAGAGGTTCTGACTTTCTCATTCAGGGTGTATTTTCAATAAAGAGCATTTTCCCTTCCTGTCCTTTCCCTGGTTGTTGCAATTCTTAGGTTTTCCTATTTCTCTCTCTCTCTCTCTCTCTCTCTCTCTCTCTCTCTCTCTCTCTCTCTCTCTCTCTCTCTTT
>NC_058133.1:63419500-63438941 GCF_016433145.1 Gracilinanus agilis
TAGATAGATGATAGATAGACAGACAGATAGATAGATGGATAGATAGATAGATAGTTAGATAGATAGAGATAGATAGATAGATAGATAGATAGATAGATAGATAGATATAGATAGATAGATAGATAGACAGACATAGATAGATATATAGATACATAGATACATAGATACATAGATGGACATAGAGAGATAGATAGACATAGATAGATAAATATATAGACAGACATAGTTAGATAAATATATAGATAGACATAGATAGATAGATAGATAGATAGATAGATAGATAGATAGATAGATAGATAGATAGATGATAGATGATGGAAATAGCTATCTAAATAGGTAGGTAGATAGGTGGGCAGGTATGGAGAGTATTAAGCCCATACCATGTATTAGAAACTGTGCTAAGAACTGAGCATGCAAATAAAAGCAAACAAGAGAATCCCTGTCATCGAAGAGCTTACTTTTCAATGAGGAAAGACAACACAAAGAGAGGAGATTTAAATCATAAGAATTGGGATACATAAGTCCAGGGTGCCATAGTGTGAAGATGACTAGGAAGTGGCATGGAGGCCTGGTAGCCAGAAAGATAATTTGAAAGGTTAGCTGAAGATCCAGAAGATCCAAGGGTTGAGATCAAAGTTGTGATGGTGGAAAGGAGGTAGGGAGAAATGATGGTCAGAGTGGAGGCATCATGGTCAGGAGATAGCTGGGAATTCCAGAGGTTCCTGTGGCATACACAAATTGCTTGAGTGCTTTGTGTATAAAACTATTCAGATATACAGAAAAATTTAGCTAGTTTGAATGTATTTAGTATTCCAGAAGATATCGTGAAGCTTAAGGTTACATGTCAGCAATGAAGGTAGTTGCCTACATGATATGAATTAATCACTTCTGGGAAGACTCTTCTGCCCCCAAAATATTTCCCACACTTGTTCCTAAAGTTGTCACAGTTGTCACAGGTGCCTAAAGTTCTACTGTTAGATATATGCATTCTTTTGAGACTCTTTTCGAATCCCCTATTAAAATGCCTTTAAAAGTCACATGGTACAGGAGAAAGATTATTGGATTTGAAGTCAGAGGCTCTGTGTTTGAATCCTGACTGTCACCTACTACCCATGTGACCTTAAGTAAGTTATTTAACCTCTCTGGGCCTCAGCTGCTTCATCTGTAAAATGGAGGGTTTGGATTTAGATGACCTCGAAGGGATCTATTTCCCAGCTCTAAATTTATGATACCAAGCCATTATTTGTATTTAACACATCAGGGTGGATATTTATTTTTAAAAGCCTTGCTATTATTTCGAATAAAGTGAGCAGACAAATGAAGGAAAGGGGGACAAAATAGACCAGATTTGATAGGGGATGAGGAGGAGTTACTAGTATAGGAAACAAACAAGCCAAAGCAACATATCACTTAAATGAAGGAAGTTTAAAATATATCTTCACTGGTCACTCAGTCTGGTAGCCCATCTCTGGCAGAAGCAAACTGATTTAAAAATGGAGACCTTCATTAAGGTGCTCCGTTTTTATAAGAATGATAATAGAGTTATTTTCATTTTCATTTCTCTAATTTATGCTGATTTAGAGCATTTTCACAAGACTGTAGGTAACTAATTATTTTCTCTGAGAACTATCTGTTCATATCATTTGACTATCAACTGGGGAATGTTCTGTATTTTTTTACATTTGACTCATTCTCTATGTATTTGAGAAATGATGCCTTTATTAGAGACTTGTAAAAAAGTTTCAGTATTATAATTATTGTGTATTACTCTTCCCCATGTTTATCCTTTTCTCTCTCCTTTCATTCTGTCCATCCTCAAAAGTATTTAGTTTCTGATCACCATATCTTTTCTTTTCTATTTGCCTTCTTTTCTATTAGCACCCCCCCCCATTTCTGTTATCTCCTTCCCCTCCTACTTTCCTGTAGAGTAAGATAGATTTCTATGCCCAATTGATTGTGTACTTCCCTCTTTGAGCCAATTCTGATGAGAGTAAGGTTTAAGAGCTCCCCTCCCCACTTCCCCCAAATTCCCCTCCATTTTAAAAGCTCCTTTATGCCTCTTTTATGTGAGATAATTTAGCCCATTCTATTTCTCCTTTCTCCCTTTTCCCAATGTAGTCCTCCTCTTTTTCACCCCTTAATTTTATTTTTTTTTAGATAGCAACCCATCATATTCAGCTCATACCCTTGCCCTTGGTCTATGTATATTCCTTCTAACTGCCCTAATCATGATTAAGTTTTTGGGAGTTACAAAAATCATCTTTCTGTGGAAGATATAAATAGTTTAAACTTATTGAAGGCCTTTTGATTTCTCTTCCACTTTGCTTTTTTATGCTTATCTTGAATCTTGAGCTTGAAAGTAAAATTTCCCCTCCCCTCAGGCCTTTTCATCAGGAATGTTTGAAAGTTCTCCATTTCATCCAATGCACATTTTTCCCTGAAGGATTATGCTCAGTTTTGCTGGGGAAATGATTTTTAGTTAAGTCCTAGCTTCTTTGCCCTCATGAATATCATATTCCAGGCTCTTCAAACCTTTAGGGTAGAAGCTGCTAAATCTTATGTTATCTTGACTGGGGCTCTATGATATTTGAATTATTTCTTTTTGATTGCTTGCGGTGTGTTATCTCATTGACTTGGGAGTTCTGGAATTTGGTTATAGTATTCCTGGGAGTATTTTTGGTGAAGATCTCCTGCAGGAGATGATAGGTAGATTCTTTCCATTTCTATTTTACCCTCTAGTTCTGGATTTTCAAAGCAGTTTTTCTTGATAATTTATTGAAAGATGATATCTAAGCTCTTTATTTTGATCATGGCTTTAAGGTACTCCAATAATTCTCAGATTATTTCTCCTGAATTTCTTTTCCAAGTCATTTGTTTTTCTCATGAGATATTTCACACTTTCTTCTATTTTTTCATTCTTTTGACTTTCTTTGATTATTTCTTGATGTCTCATTTAGAATCATTATTTTCCACTTGCCCAATTCTAATTTTTAAGACATTATTTTCCTTCAGTGAGCTTTTGTATCTCCTTTTTCATTTGGCCAATTATACTTTTTAAGCTCTTTTCCTCAGTGAAATTGTATACCTCTTTTTCCATTTGACCATTTCTGCTTTTTAAGAAATTTTTCTCTTCAGTTAATTGTTGTATATCTTTTTCCATTTGCTCAATTCTGTTTCATAAGGTGTTCTTTTCAGTAGATTTTTGTGACTCTTTTACTAATTGGCCTATTCTGTTTTTCAAGGAATTGTTTTCATCAGTATTTTTTGTGTCTTTTCTACTAAGCTATCAGCTCTCTTTTCATGATTTCCTTGTATCACTCTATTGTTTTCCCCAATTTTTCTTCTACTTCTTTTATTTGGTTTTAAAAATCCATTTGACTTCCTCCATTAATCCTTTTTGGGCTTGAGACTAATTCATATTTTTCTTGGAGGTTTTGGATACAGTAGTATTGACTTTGTTGACTTTTTCTCAGTTTGTGTTTTGGTCTTCCTTGTCATCAAACAAATATTTTCTATGTTGTTTCTTTTTTGTTTGCTCATTTTCTAGCCTTTTTATTTCTTTTTTTTAACTTAAAAAACTGCTATAGGTAGACTGTTCATGTGGTGAAGGATGCACTCTTCCAAGATTATGTTCTTTGTGCAGCTACCTTCAGAGTAAGCTCTGGAGATCTATAAGTTTTCATTTTTTCCAAGGTGGTATGATCTAAAGAAAGGTGTGTTTAATATTCTCCTGGCCTGTGTTCTGGTCTGTGAGCAAGCACAAGCACTCTTTTCCACTTTGAAACTAAGTCCCCTGCTCCTCTGTGGTCTTAAGGGCTGTTTGTGTTAATGTTCCTCCTCACCCTGAGACTAGGACCCAGGACTGTAATCTGAATCTGCATATGGGCAATGCAACAGTCTTGCACCTTGAACCAGAAAAGAGAACCCTATAATCTCCTTCTGAGAAGTTGTCTGATTCATCTTGCCATCTGTGGCTGAAAGCTCCTGAAGCCTTAGCTGCTGATTCAGCCACCCCTCAAAGCCAGTTGCCAAGGTGGGACCTGCCTTAGCACAGTCAGTCTGCACTACACTTCCACCCCCAAAGCAATAGAACTTTCATACTGGCCTTCTAAGTTGTTCTGGACTGAAAAATTGCTTCATCTCATCCATTTGTGGGTCCTGCCACTCCAGAATCCACTTTGAGGCATTATATTAAAGTCATTTGAATAGTAATTTAGTACAGATCAGGTGGGTCTATGTACTTTTTTATCCATTTTGGCTCTCCCCACATGCTTAATTCTAAATTCATTATATTCTCCCCCAAACCTATCCCTTATCCCAATGTCTCTATTTTTGGTATCACCCTCTTTTATTCTTTTCTGTCCTTTAATCCCCCATGTCCAATCTTCTTCTCCTTCAAGATTCACCTCAATTATTGCCTTTCTTATGAAGGCTTCCCTGATTCTCCCAGCTGAAAGCAATCTCTCCCTCCTTAATTTTTTCCCTAGAGCCATTTGTTTTACTTTCTCCTTTATCCCCTCACACTTTATCTTCTTGCCCCCCACCACACACACACACTCAAACACTCACACACTCACACATACAGATACACTCACTCCTAGCAGAATTGAGCTTCTTGAAGTGAAGGACTATATTTTTTTAATCTTCATATCCCAAATATAGCTCCTAGCACAATGCTGTGAACACTGTAAATATTAAATAAATCTTTGGTGAATTGAATTGAGGTGAAGAGATTTTCACCCAGAGTTTGTCTTGGGTAGAGGCCAGACTCAGAAGTAGAAAGGGCAGCAGCAGTTCTTCCTGTTATTCTATAATCTAGTGAATCTTCCAGGAACCTCTGTTATACTGGACCAACCTAGTTAAGATTAAAAATCTGTCTGTCTTTCCAGAATGTCGTCATATTTCCCCTGTTAATTTCTCATACTGTGGAAAAAATCTAAACAAACCACTGCTACTGGGAATCTGACTCAGTCCTCATGGTTAAAGTCTCCTTGCTGAATTCCATTAAACTCATTTCTTGGTTAGGGAAAAATATAAAAATAGAGCAGGTAAATTTAGTGGATTTTTATTTATTACTCAATTTAAAATTTTGATCCAAAAAATTTATCACATATGAAAAATAAAGAAGTACTAAGTTATTTGAAGTTGTTGTGGTTGATGGAAATAATCCATTTTTTTCGCTGTCAGGAGAGCTTGATTTGGGTCATGATATGGAACCATCCTTGGATTCAGTTGCCTAATCTATAAATAAAGGAATTCACCAGGTAGCCCCTGAGGTTCTTTCTGGCTTAAGAGCTACCAACCTGTGTTTTCAATTTAATAAAATAGTGTTAAGCATCTACTATGTACAAGATGGAGCAGCTAGATGGTGCAGTGGATAGCTAGCTGGGCCTTGAGTCAGGAAGATTCATCTTCTTGAGTTCAAATCTAGGGCCTCAGACATTTACTAGCTATGTGACCTTGGACAAGTCACTTAACCCTATTTGTCCCAACTTCCTTATCTACAAAATGAGCTGGAAAGAAATGGCAAACTACTCCATTATATGGTCAAGAAAACCCCAATGTGATTATGAAGAGTTTAACATGACTGAAACAAACAAAAACAACAATATGTACAAGATATTGGGCTAGGTTAAAATCTTATAAATTGTGGATTGGTTTGAAGGGTGGATTAAGGAGAGAGTGTAATTTGGAAGACTTGAAAAGAGACTATTGTTATTCAGGGAAATGTTAATGAATGTTTGTTCTAGGGTGGTAGCAATAGTTGGAAAGAAAGGATTCATTCAAGAGGTATTGCAAAAATGGAAATGACATTTAGTAACTGCTTGTATATAAGAAGTGAGTTAGGAGAAAGGGTCAGTGTTAACTCCAAAAATTCACAGAGGTTAGATGAATGGCAGGTCCATTGAAAGAAAGAACAAAAGGCAAACAGGTTTTGGGGGAAAACGTGTTAAGCTTTGGCATAGTGGAATGATAGTATAAAGGAAAAGTTGGGTGTTGGTCATCATAAAACTCACTGAAGGAAGGAAAAAGATTTAAGCAGAAAGAAATTCTGAAGGAGATTTTGGTTTAAAATTTGTGAAGGTCATTGGTTGTGAAATTTGGGAAAGGAAAATTTGGAAGAGAGAAAGAATGACTCAATCATAAGAGGACTCAAGGAAGAAAAGGATATAAAGAATTGAAGGAGAGGATGGAAATAGATGAGCTCAGGAAGAAAAAGGACTCAAGGAAAAGACAAAAACACTTAAGAAGAATCAGAAGAGAAGAAAGAGGGGTAAAAAGAAAAGGAGGTGATGTCAATAGAATGGGCTTTGGGAGTGCTTGTCAAGGAGAAAACAGAGATAGATGACAATTCTAGAGTCAAAGACTCCCACAAACTGTTTAGATTAGAAGTTCTCCAAAACATTTGTTCATAAGTACTTCTACAAGAATTGCAGAAAGATGATTTCAGTCCCAGAAAGGATGAAGAGAGTCATTCAATAATGACTATATAGATTATAGATGTTTGTCTTTCTGCAGTGGCCAAGTAAGTGTTATCTCTGCTCAAACTATAAGCTGATCTCTTTTAGCAGAGAATATCAACACCCGAGAATACCATTCCACTCTTCAGATTACCAGGAAGAATTAATTTTTCCTTTAAACTGGGCATGATGGCACATACCTATAATTGTTATTACTAGAGGATGATAAATTTGGTGTATCCCTTGAGTTCAAGAGTTCTGACCTTGAGTAAGCAGGCTTTAGCCAACTGGGCATCTGCACCAAGTCCCACACCAATATGATAATTCTTCCAGGAATGGAGGGTCACTGAAGTACCTAAGAAGGGGCAACCTGGCACAGGCCAGAAAAAAAGTTGATCAAAACTTTCATGGTTATCAGCAGTAATGTTAGGCCTATGAAGCACTGCTGGACTTGTAGCCTTGGTGAGATGGGGAGAATAAGTTCCAAACCCACTAAAAAATGATCCTTAAAACATACACAGACACACACACACACACACGAAGACACACACACACTCGCTCACAACATAGGCTTAACATTAAAACAAGAAAAAAAAAGAAGAGAAAATATCTGAAGAGGTAGAGGAGAATCCTGGCTTCTCCTTCGAGCATGGAAGAATATGGCAAAGATGATAAAAGAAAGAAGAGTTACTATACATTTGGGTCTAAGTAATACATATGACCCCTCTTTAAAAAGGAAGAAATCACTCTCCCAGGAGGAAACAGTCACTCATTTCCCAAAGAATGATGATATATATCTACAGTAGTATCCTATAAGGATCAGAGAAAGAAAAGATGAGCAGTGCTTGGTGATGAACAATTTGTTTATTGGCCTAACATTTGAAACAGAATGGTATACCACCTTCCCAGGCATGGATCTAAGACATAGCAAAGAAGGTTCATAAGTATACTGTAATTCTGTAAGGGAATACCATATTCTAAAATCAACAATAATGAGACTTGGGGTGGGGAGAGAGAAAGAAGGATGAGAGAAAAGATGAGCAAGTTATACAATAAGAAGATATACCCATATGAGGAAATGAAAGAATCCAAGGCATTAAGCATGGTAGAGAGTATTTGAGGCAGGAGTCATTAACACAGTACATTATAGAATAGATTAGAAGGATAGGCAACAGATCGTGAGTCAAATATGGAAGCATGATGTAGTGGGTCATAGGAGATGACATGTATGTGGACATCTGCTAGAGATCTCTTTCTACCCCAAGCAGAGCATCTGCTAATTCAGACATCTAAGGAGACTGGTGTGGAGGCACAGGGAGCTCTTCAATCATGGACTGTAGATTTTAAAAAGGGTAGGTAACAGAAGATGGATAGAAAAATGGCATGGTCCTGTAAGTATAATGGCAGGAGAACTAATACTTAGAATTAACTATGACTGGCAAGGAAGGACAAGGCAAAAAATTTTTAAAGGGTAGGGGAATTTTTTCTTAGCTATATTATGGAAAATAAGAATCAAAGGACTAGGACTTCCTTGTAAGTAATGTAATGGGATGATAAAGACAACAGAAATATAATTGAATAATTATTTTTCTCCCATTTTTCTGCCAAGGCAAATATTCTGGATTGGAAAGAAAAAACACAAATGACTAATAGAAAGCTTAAACCTAAGATAATCATTGCATTACCAGGAGAAGACCAAGCTGTTCTTTCTAAGTTTGTCACCAGCATAAAACAAATTACATCTTGGGTATATTTTGAGGTACTGATGGAACTGACCCACTGACCAAGACCTTTTTAAAAAAATTATTGTTACTTTTTTGTTTTGTGAACCATGGTTATGTTCCCATTAGCTACCCATGCTTACACTTAGAGGTATAGCACCTTTTGTTATAACAAATAAAAACATTCAGGTAAAACGAATTGACATTATGACCATGTCTGGCAGCATATGCAATATTCTATACCCATAATCAACTTCTTCTCTTCTAAAAGAAAAAGAAATGTACCTTTGCCATAAATTCATGGGAAATAATATTGGTCATTGCATTTGATCAGCATTCTGATATCACTTAGAATTGTCTTTTATTTGCATTAGTGTAGTCATTATATATAGTCTTCTCTTGATTCATCTTCCTTTGCTCAGCATTGTCATATAAGTCTTTCTGTGTCTTGGAATTCCTTATATTTATAATATTTATATGCCCCCTTTACTCTCTAGATAAAACTTTTATGAGACTAATCTATAATTCATCAATAGAATCCTTGATAAAGGTATTAGTAAGGGCAGATTTTCACCAATAATTTTGTGTAAGAGCACATATTTACCATATCAAAAATGAGATAGAAATGCAAAAATATATAATCTTACTGTGCTTATTGTCTTATTTAGAAAGCATTAGAGGAAGGATTTATTAGGTACCTATCATGTACCAGGCACTGTACTTAGCACTTTACAAAATATTATCTCATTTGATCCTAAGAATCCTTAGAGATAGGTTCTATTATTATTCCCCCCACACACATAACTGAAGAGGAAACTGAGGCAGACAGAGATTAAGTAACACCATTATTAAGTGTTGTTGTGAGGAAGCTTAATAAATTATTATTTAGGAGACCTAGCAGGCAGGGCTGGAGAATTCTAAATGGAATGGGCAAGCAGGAAGTGTGGTGTCTCTCTCTCTGAGACAGACTCCATGGTGGCTGGGAGAAGTTGTAACTGACCCTTGGAGACCTCAGAGGAAGTGGAGTTTGCACCCAGATTTTCTGATATCCAGAAAGAAGACTGTCATCTACTTGTGGGAGTTTTTGGTAGAGACTATTAATTGCAACTGGAGTTGCAGGTTATCTTGGGCTGGATTAGCTCCCAGAATCTACCCACCTGAAGGAGTACAGCTAGTGGTCCTGGAAGAGCTGCAACATCGCAGGAGTGTATTAGGACCTAACTGTCACTCCTGTCAACAGTCATTTCCCTTAACAGCTAAACCCAGTTTCCCTAACTTGTTTGGTCTCACCTATTGTCCATTCGTGTCTCCTACTCACCCTTCTGAACCCACATATAAATATTAAGTTAACTTCCCCTGGTTTTCCCTATAAAAGTGTCTCAGTCTGGACTTGTACTCAGGCCTTTTTGACTTCTGGAATAGCTTTCTATCTACTGCATCATCTATCACTGTGGCACCTGCCAATTTAAGTCCAATTCAGTAAACATTTATTAAGTGTTGTCTGTGTTTTGGACAGTGGACCTTTAGCATTGAGGATGCAAAAAGAGGCAAAAGATAGTCCTTGACCTCAAGGACCTTACAATCTAAAGTCAAGTAAAATGTACCTATAGAATCATTAAGGAATGAATTTAAACATCAAAGAATTTAGCTTCCAAAGTTCAAGATAGGAAAAATATTGTTAGACTACCACTCACCTGAAAAGGATGTGGAGGTTTTAATGGACTCTAAACTCAATGTATGACAGTAGGGTAATATGACAGCCAAAGAAACTAATGCCATCTTAAACTGTATTAAGAAAAGCTTAAGTGTCTAGGACTACAGAGATGAAAGTCCTACTATTATCTTCCCTGATTATACCACATCTGGAAGATTATTTTTTGTTCTAGAAATCATATTTTTAAAAGACATTAAATTATATGAAAATCAAAAAGAGTGACAACATCATTCTTAAAGGTCCCAAGTTTTTGCTATTTCAAGATTAGTCAAGGAAATAGGAATGTTTTATCTAGAAAAAAAGAAGTTTTGATGTGAGGAGCAGGAGCAGGAATGTGAAGAAAATGACTATACAAATATTAAAGAGTTGTTTGGTGGAAGAGAATTGTTCTATTTAATCCAGAGTTCAGAATGAGGGGCAAATTTGGGCCAAAGGAAGACCTACTAACAATTAAAGCTTTGCAAATTGGGTATAGTCTTCCCTCACTGGTTCCTAAAGCAGTCTGTATGACCAATGTTTGGAAATACAATAGAGGGATTTTAAAAATCCATATATCTTTATCTATCTAGATAGTTGTAGCTATAGTTATAGCTACATCTATATAGTAACCCAAATGAACTCAAAGGTTCCTTCTACCTCTTTAACTCTTGCTTCATCTCTTTTCGAAATTCTTGTTGTTTGTCCCTAAGCTATGTTTTCTCTGACTTATTGCTTATAGATTTTTCAATCATTTTTTCTTCCCCTTCTTTTATTAATCATCTACTGTGGACAAGGTAACATCACACACTAGATAAAGGGCTGGTCCTGGATTTAATAAGGCAAGGGTTGAAGTCCTACCATTGATACATACTAGATATATGGACATGGGCAAATCATTTAACCCCTTAGTGACCGTAGGCAAATCTTGAAGAAACAGAAGTTGTTTATCTGCATCATTGCAAGTATTTTCCAATGTAGAATGTCCAAACTAATGAAACTGAACACAATGTGGAAGGTATTGTGCTAGGTACCAGAAATAAAAAGAAAAAATGAAAAAGCAGTTCCTTTCCTCAATGTCTTATATTCTATTGGAGAGCAACAACATATGCAGATAAATGAATATAATTTGAATATAGGAAAAACCCACTAATATTTAGAATATTCAGGGAAAATTCCTATAGGAAGTGACACTTGAGATAAACCTTCATGGAATGTAAAAGGAAGCACATGCAGGGACAGCTAGTACAAAGATTCAGAAGCAGGAAACTGAGAAATAGGAAATGGTCAATTTGGCTAAAACATCCAGTACATGGAAGTAGGATATAGGAAATATATCTGGAAAGGTATACTAGATCATGACTATGAAGGATTTTTGATGCCTAGCAGACATCAAACATCTAATATTTTAGAGCCAATGGAAAGTCATTATAGCAGTAGGTGAGTGACATGGACAGATTTGTACTTGCAGAGTAAAAATTAGGATATCAATTAGAAGACTATTTTAATATCCTGCAAATAGGAGATGAGAGTTGTAGCCATATAAGGAGAGAAAAATAGAGATGTACAAGAGGTATTATGCAGTTAGAATTGTAGGCCACTGCAATTCACTCAGATCTTAAGCAATTTTCTATCTTGCCATGCCTCCCTACTCTGTACCTGTTAAGTGTTGAGTATATGTCTAGGACTTTATTCTTTTATCTCTATTAAATTTTCTCATTAGATTTGATCCATCAGTCTAGTCTATTAAGATCTTTTTTCTGAACACTGACTATAATTGAAAATATTAGCGATGTTAACCAGTTTTGTGTCATCTTCAAATCTGATAAAGATGCCATTTAAAAAATCTGAGTCTCCAATAGCAGTGTTAAATAGTAGGTTTGAGGATTAATGCAATAAGGAGTTCAAAACAAATTACATAGCATTACATGATAGGGCAGGTGCTCTTGCTCTATTTGCTCCCCATTTCCCTTGGATTTTAGCAATTTATGAGTACCCATTATTCAATATGAAAGGAAATAAATTCTAGACTTTATTTTATGTGTATATACAGAAAAAATAAAATAAGGATAGGAATAGGGATTATATCTGCAATTTCATTGGTATAGGCAACTCTCAGGTGAGAAAACTCCCTCTGTCAATGCACGTTGGCACCTCACAAGAGGTTAAGTGATTTGCCAGACTCACATTATCATTATGTAGGAAAAAACCCTAGTCTTCCTGGCTTTGAGGACAGCTTTCTATCCACTATAATCAGCTGCTTCTTTGAAGAAATAAAATAAAGATTTAATTATTTTTATGAAGAAAACTTTATCTAGTACATAACAATATTTTAAATTAAGTTTACTTTATTTATAATTAATTTAATTGTAACTAAATGTTTATTAATTTTGAACTATGACTTTTGGATTTCTCAGAATCATAAGACTATCCCCAATCCTGAATGTATCCAACTCAGAATAGATATTTATATAAGAGTCAGCCCAAACCCAGGCTCAGGCTTGCCTAAGGAGGACACATTCTTTTGTTGTCATGTACTTGGTAGCCTACATGATGGAAATAGAGTCATTTGCTTTTTTCTCGAAATAACACAAAATAGTCCTCACATAATTTGTAGTCAGAAGCAAAAAACAAAGTGTCTAGGGGCGGTTAAATGCCTTTTATATATTTGCTACTATTTATTTTTCTGGTTTCATGGTCAATAAGGTGACTGTCATCTCAAAATGTGAGCCCCTTCACACATGCTATAAGCAGCACTGACTTTATATTTCCCAAATTTCTATAAAATCACTCAGATCTAAGAATAGAAACTGAGCATACTCTATGATCATGGCCTTCACTAAAATATAACTAGGTGACTCAGTGGATAAAGTGCTGGGTCCAGAGTTAGGAAAATCCAATTTCAAATATGGCCTCAGATACTAGTTGTGTGACCTTAGGCAAGCTATTTAACTTCTATTTGCCTTAATCCACTGGAGAAGGAAATGGCAAACCACTTTAGGGTCTTTGCCAAGAAAACGCCATGGTTAGTTTTGGTGTCCTACAGTCCATGGGGTCACAAATAGTCAGACACAACTGAAGGACCAAACAATACAAAATATAATCACATCCCTTTCATCTCTCCCATTTTTTTTGAACAAGATATGGTGTTTCTAGCCATGTTCTTTCCAAGAGTTCCATCCTATCAAATCTCAGTGATGCCTATTAGGTCAATTTTATTTCACTGAGTTAGGATTTCTTGTTCACTTTATTTTATAGCCATATTTTATCATTGGTAAATAGCCATCTGATGTAGCAGCCTTTATTTCATTTGTGCTTTTTGATTATTGTCTCTTGTGAATTAATTATTCTCTTTGTTGCTCTTCTGGTATTGTACCTATTACCATACATGATTTCTAGCCTGACAGATACATATGGGCAATTTTTTTAAATTTTTCTTTTACCCTTTGTAACATGGAAAATGGCAGGGATAGGCAGGGAGGGGGTATCTAGGATTTGGATAAGATCAGGGAAGCCCTGAACTGTTAGGTAGAAGCTGCTCCTGCCCCCCAGGAGGGAGTGGCAGACCTTAAGCTAACTTGCCCTCAAAGCTAATAGTAATTACTCCTAATATCTAAAATAACTAAATAACTATTATGTTGTTGCTGGAAAGGTCTAATCCCTCTAGACAGGCAAACTCCTGAGTAGAAACCAAAATGGCTTTTGCCACTATGGCTACCAAGGCAATCCCCCAAACTGGGAACAGTAAGCAGAGAGACCTGCTCACCTCAACCCCCAGGAATCCTTTCCAACTGTCCCCTCACCCAGAGTTCTCCGGGGGGGGGGTCCCCTGGAATTCTGGGTGAGGTTTGACCTTGTATCTTGCAAGAATTCCACCCTGCCATTTTCCATGTTATACCTTTTTGGGTTATAGATACCTTGATCAGATTCACATAATTAAAGGCAAATATATTTTATCAGATTTTATCCTTAATACTCCATCCTTGGCTGAGAAGCTATCATTCCTTTATTTTAAGATTTAATCCATAGATCCAAATGTATTTTCACACACTATTTTCTTAACCAGCTGTTCAGTTCTCAGTCTTTTCTCTTCTGAAATTCCTATCCATTGTTAGCAGAGATAAAAATATCATTTATGTCTCTGAAATCAACTATTTCTTGATCAGGAATCCATTACCTTTAGTTATAATGCTTTCTTGATTTCTTCAGATGGAATCATTATCTTCAGATCCCTTGACACAATCCATACTGGTATTTAACCACTATGGATCATATGACAAGTTTTAGGAGGCTGCCACATGCTGGATGTATGTCTCCAGAAGACAGTAGATATCTACTCTTAATTTCAGTTAGGTTTTTAAATACTTCTCTTAGTATCCTTCAGAATAAAAGAAAACACCACCATTACTCTTCTTTCTCTGACCATTATTGTATGATCTCTCTCTACAGCTTCTGTAGAGCCACAACCTCATTCTTTGCTGGAGCACAAGAAATTGTTCCCTTTTGAATGAATTCAATTCCCATTGTTATGAAATGAGCTTCCTGTTTATTACTTGGTTCCAAATCTTAAAGAGTAGTTCTTCCTTGTCAAATTTTTCTGCTCTTCATATTTTCAAGATAGGTTAGTTAAGGGGCAGCTGGGTAGCTCAGTGGATTGAGAGCCAGGGCTAGAGACGGGAGGTCCTGGGTTCAAATCTGGTCTAAGACACTTCCCAACTGTGTGACCCTGGGCAAGTCACTTGACCCCCATTGCCTACCCTTACCACTCTTCTGCCTTGGATTGGCTCCAAGATGGAAGGTAAGGATTTAAAAAAAAAACAAGCAAAAAAAAAAAAGATAGGTTAGTTATTGTTTCTTTCTGCCTCTTCCAGTCTTATTTAATTTCTCCTTGAAATTCTTCTTTCTTCTCTTAAGAATACTTCATTCTCCCTGATAGACAGAATTCCTCCATTCTTTTCATTTTATATTTTAAGGTCAAAGCAGTATTCTATTTTGGGGTGTATAATGAAGTAAATTGCCAACAAGAGTCTACTCATTAGAAAATACTTCCTTCCTTGCCCTTTTTGATGAGTTTTCTAGAACTCTGACAGATATGCAAATCCTGCTTCCAATCCAAACATGAACATTTTAAGCCCTGTCTCCAGCCATGTGTGACTCAGAGGCTGGTACTCTATAATGTTAACAAAAAAAAATCTAGATATTCAGAATTATCCATGACTAAGAATGCACTGAGTTGGAATTAATTGGAAATGGATTTTCCCATAGCCCCTCCAACATTTATCATTTTCTCTTTTTTGGTCATCATTGCCAATCTGATGGATATTGGAGGGAATATCAAAATTGCTTTAATTTTCATTTCTCTAATTAGTAGTCATTTGGAGCAAATTTTTTCAAGTGGTCAGAGGTAGCTTGGGTTTCTTCTTTTAAGAATTGATTATTCATAACCTTAGACAATTTGTCAATTGAGGAATAACTATTTTTCTTATAAATTTTAGTCAACCAGTATTTAGTGTTTACTGTGTGCCAGGCATTCTGCTATACTTTGAAGATAGAAAAAGAGGCAAAAAAAATTTCTGCCCTCAATGAATTCAATTACATATCTTAGAAACTGAGACCTTTATAAGAGAAACTTACTAGAAATATTTTTTGCAGTTATTTTCCTTTTAATCTTAGCTTTATTAGATTTACTGTAGCAAATACTTTTGATTTGTGTAATCAAAATTATCTATTTTATTTTTTTATGAACCTTTTTATCCCTTGTCTGATCACAAACATTTTTCTGATCGATAGATTTGATAGGTAACCTCCCTTCATGTTTTTCTAATTTGTTTATGATGTAACCTTTGGTATTCATAATTATATATTCACCTGGAGATTATTTTGTTATAAGGTGTGCAGTGTTGTCTAAATCTAATTTCTTCAGTACTGCTGATCAATTTTTCCAAGTTTTTATCAAATACTAAGTTCTTATCACAATAACTGAAGTCTTTATATTTCTGGGTTAATGGAGTACTAGATACATTTGCTACTATATGTTGTATACCTAATCTGTTCCACTAGTTGATCTTACTATTTTTAAATGAGAACAAAATTGTTTTGAGAATTCCTATTTGATATCTAATCCTGCTAGGCCCCCCTATTTCCCACTTTTTTTCTATTTCTTGTATTATTGCCATAGCCAACATTTTATGTATTACATCAGATGGAAGTGCACATCTTTATTTCATCTCTAGTTTTATCAGAAAAGAGTGTAGTATATCTCCAATACAAATAAGGATGGCTCTTTGTTTTTTAGATATGTTATATTTATCACTTAAAGAAAGGTTTATTTTCTAGTGTTTTCTATTATTTTTAAGACATCAATGAATATTTTACTTTGTCAATAATTTTTTCTGCATCTATTGCAATAATTAAATTATTTTTGTAATTTTTGTTATTAGTCAATAAGCTTACAATTTCCATAATATTGAGTCAGCCCTGAATTCCTGGTATAAATTAAATATACTCATACTTTAAAACCATTGTGACATAATGTTTTATCCTTTTTGCTAATATTTTATTTAAAATTTTTATATCTATGTAATAAACATATTGGTCTATAGTTTTCTTTTTCTGTTTTCTCTCTTCCTGGTTTATATCTCAAGTTTATATCTGTGTCATATAAGGAAAATGGCAGAACTTTTTTTTTTGCTCTTTTTTAAAAATAGTTTATTTAATATTGGAATTAGTTGTTCTTGAATATTTGATATATCTCACTTTTGAAACCATCTGATCCTAGAAGGGTTTTTTTGGAAGTTCATTTATGACTTTTTCAGTTTTCTCTCTCTGAAACTGGGTTTTTTAAATACTCTATTTCTTGCTCTACTCATTTGCATATTTACATTTTTTTAAAATTTTAAACCCTTAACTTCTGTGTATTGACTTATAGGTGGAAGATTGGTAAGGGTAGGCAATGGGGGTCAAGTGACTTTCCCAGGGTCACACAGCTGGGAAGTGTCTGAGGCCGGATTTGAACCTAGGACCTCCTGTCTCTAGGTCTGACTCTCAATCCACTGAGCTACCCAGCTACCCCCTCATATTTACATTTTTAATAAATATTCATTTATTCCATTTAAGTTGTCAGTTTTATTGGCATATAATTGGGAAAAATTGTTTATACCTCATATATGTGCATATGATATAATAATGGATATATGAAGAAGTTCAATGAATTTATCAATTTATTGATTCAGTATTTATTAGACACTAGCTATGTGCCAAGCACTAGAAATACAAAGATAAAAGTGAAACAATACTTTTCCTCAAGGAGTTTACATTCTTTTTGGATAACAACACAAACACAATAATAAGTCATTGCAAAATATATAGAAAACAAATACAAAGTAATCTCAGGAGGTGGGGACATAACTAGCAATGGGGAGTATAATCAGAAAAGTTCTTGTATAGGTGGTAGCACTTGAGTTTAGACTTGAAGCTACTTAAACATTAAAGTCAGGATCTATATTCGAATTTATGCTTAGATGCTTGGAATTTTGAACAGCATTAGAAGGCAAGAGGTTCCCAGGTTTCCTTCTAGTACCACTTCTCTCTACCACCTTAAGATATCAAATCTCTACAACTTACTGAATACAAATAAAGTTTAAGGCATTCTTTTTTTATATATATTTTTTATTATTTTTTTTCAAACATTTATTAATATTCATTTTTAACATGCTTACATGATTCATGCTCCTCCTTTCCCCTTCGCCCCCCCTGCACTCCCCCCACCCATGGCCGATGCACATTTCCACTAGTTTTATCATGTGTCCTTGATCAAGACCAATTTCCAAATTGTTGGTAGTTGCATTGGTGTGGTAGTTTCGAGTCTACATCCTCAATCATGTCCACCCCGACCCATGCGTTCAAGCAGTTGTTTTTCTTATATGTTTCCTCTCCTGCAGTCCTTCCTCTGAATGTGGGTAGCATCTTTACCATAAATCCCTCAGAATTGTCCTGGGTCATTGTATTGCTGCTGGTACAGAGGTCCATTACATTCAATTTTACCACAGTATATCAGTCTCTGTGTACAATGTTCTTCTGGCTCTGCTCCTTTCGCTCTGCATCTGTTCCTGGAGGTCTTTCCAGTTCGCCTGGAACTCCTCCAGTTTATTATTCCTTTTAGCACAGTAGTATTCCATCACCCGCATATACCACAGTTTGTTCAGCTATTCCCCAATTGAAGGACATACCCTCCTTTTCCAATTTGTTGCCACCACAAAAAGCGCAGCTATAAATATTTTTGTACAAGTCTGTTTATCTATGATCTCTTTGGGGTACAAACCCAGCAATGGTATGGCTGGATCAAAGGGCAGGCATTCTTTTATAGCCCTTTGAGCATGATTCCAAATTGCCAGCCAGAATGGCTGGATCAGTTCACAGCTCCATCAGCAATGCATTAATGTCCCGATTTTGCCACATCCCCTCCAACATTCATTACTCTCCCCTTCTTTCATTTTAGTCAATCTGTTAGGTGTGAAGTGATACCTCAGAGTTGTTTTGATTTGCATTTCTCTAATTATTAGAGATTTGGAACACTTTCTCATATGCTTATTGATACTTTTGATTTCTTTACCTGAAAATTGCCTATTCATGTCTCTTGCCCATTTATCAATTGGGGGATGGCTTGATGTTTTATACAATTGCATTAACTCCTTGTATATTTGAGTAATTAGACCCCTGACAGAGTTTTTCGTTATAAAGATTTTTTCCCAATTTGTTGTTTCCCTTCTGATTTTGACTACATTGTTTTTGTTTGTACAAAAAGTTTTTAGTTTAATATAGTCAAAACCATTTAATTTTGTAATTTTCTCTAACTCTTGCTTGGTTTTAAAGTCTTTCCTTTCCCAGAGATCTGACAAGTAAACTATTCTGTGTTCACTTAACTTGTTTATAGTTTCCCTCTTTATATTCAAGTCGTTCACCCATTCTGAATTTATCTTGGTGTAGGGTGTGAGATGTTGATCTAGACCTAATCTCTCCCATATTGTTTTCCAAATTTCCCAGCAGTTTTTGTCAAATAGTGGATTCATGTCCCAAAAGTTGGGCTCTTTGGGTTTATCATACACTGTCTTGCTGATGTCATTTACCCCAAGTCTATTCCACTGATCCTCCTCTCTATCTCTTAGCCAGTACCATATTGTTTTGATGACTGCTGCTTTATAGTATAGTTTAATATCTGGTACTGCTAGGCCCCCTTCCTTCACATTTTTTTTTCATTATTTCCCTTGATGTTCTTGATCTTTTGTTATTCCAAATGAAATTTGTTATAGTTTTTTCTAATTCAGTAAAGAAGTTTTTTAGTAGCTTGATAGGTATGGCGCTAAATAGGTAAATTAATTTGGGTAGAATTGTCATTTTTAGTATGTTAGCTCGTCCTACCCATGAGCAATCAATGGCTTTCCAATTGTTTAGATCCAGTTTTATTTGTTTGGAAAGTGTTTTGTAGTTGTTTTCATATAATTGCTGTGTTTGTTTTGGTAGGTAGATTCCTAAGTATTTTATATTGTCTAGGGTGATTTTAAATGGTGTTT
>NC_058133.1:64094188-64120037 GCF_016433145.1 Gracilinanus agilis
GAGAGAGAGAGAGAGAGAGAGAGAGAGAGAGAGAGAGAGAGAGAGAGAGAGAGAGAGAGAGAGAGAGAGAGAAACATGGTAGAGGTGGTCTTTAGTAATTTTGATTTAGATCTCATCAGTTGATTTCAAAATACTCAAAAGGCTACAGAACATTAAAAGAATTCTACGAAATCGCTTAGGTTGAGGGTGGACTTCTGGCTTTTAATAGTTATAGCCTTCTGTAGAATGTCCTTGTAAGTTAATTAATAGGATCTATAAATATACTGCTTAGTAATACACTTGCCAGTCACTTGCCAGTGAGAATCTGTGGCAAAATCACAAGAGTCTTAGCTTCATAAGTTTGTGGAAAACTCCATAGAAGATGATGTGAATTGAGTCAAGTAAACTTTTCCAACTTGGCCTTATTTCCATCCCTGTTTTTCTTATTAGGTAAATTGCACAGTCCCGTTCATCCAAGGAACTTAGAATGCTTTAACCATATTTACTCCTTGGCCCTTTACCACATACGGCAAATGTTATTTAGTAAATATTGTTATTTAAGAAACAAAAGCATGGATAAGATAAGATTTTTCCCAACTGCTATCCTGGCAAAGGTGCTGTGACTAGAGTCTGGGTCTATACTTTCTAAATTGAGTACATTGGCTTGTAGACCATACGGCTTCCACTGGGAAAGAATTCTAGACATTGTAAGGCTCTCAGGGCAGAATATGCAAAAGGACCAATAAAGATCTTGTAATTTATCACCTGAGCACTGCAGACAGCAATCAGGAGGACATGGAGACTATAAGATGGATGTAAATAACAACCATATCAGCAACAATCACCAAAAACCAGGAAGCATTTGGCATGTTCACTCTGAAGCTCAAAGGAGTGGCAAAAATCTCTAAATGGCAGGGATTGCCAAATGTAAAAGAGTGATGAGAACAAAATTTTCAAGTTGCAAAGAAACCAGAGTTGAAAAGATCCCCACTTATTCATCAAAAGTATCTCATTTTGGAAAAGTTTGTGGCTAATAGTTTGGGGCAAAGCATGCTATTTTTATTCCCTAGATAGGAGAAAGGCTCAAATACTTTGGGTTTTCTTCTCAAATAAGGGAAATAACTCAAAACTGATAGGGGCATCAGAGCTATAATTCTAAAGCTCTAAAGTAAGGGGAATGTGGAAAATGTAATAAATCTTAACAGTAAAACTATGTGCAACAAAATCCTATTTATAAGGAAAACACTATAGGATGTAGTTATAACAAGGCTTATTACACTGATTTAGATTCTCAAATATAATAATTCTATAGAGAAGGCAGTGATTTAGTTGCTGGTAGGTCATAGATTGCAGGTCCTACCTAGCCCCTTTTCAGTTTTAGACTGCAATTAGGATGGGAGTTGAAAGGAATTTTTTTTAGTCTAGCTCAAAGATTAGATTTAAAATTCAAGGAGCAGGAATCTACCACAGAAAGAAGCAGTTTAAGACTTAATCCTGACTGATCTAAACCTGCCATGTCTACTTCCTTTTTCTGTGTACTATAGATCTGAGCCACAAAAAGATATGAGATAAACCCTGAAGCCATGGTTAGAAGAGACTCCCATTTTATTGGGAAGAAGCCACATAATAGCTACAATCCAGTGGCAGATCAACAGATGGCAACAGAGAGCAGTAGAGGGGTTCCACAGAGTATGAGGACAGCAAGTAAAGTTTCTTGTAGATTGAAGACAATTCCAATGTATATTCCCTCTTTCACCAGATGTGTAGGAAGACGTAAGAAAATGTTCCTTAAGTGAATGGGGGCAGTGGGGTAGTGGAGGGGATTGTCCTTATCATATCTGGTGTGAAGCTGTTTAATGAAATATCTCTTGTTTTGACCAGTGTGTTGCCTGGTTGGACTGGCAAAAAACCAAACCAAACAAATAAAAAAACTCCAGCATGGGCAGGGGCTATTGGATGTATTTTTGAGTGAATATTAACCTAGAGTGAATATTAAAGCATGTCTTGAACCCGGAGTGCATTTTAGAGGGACCCATGGTGGAGGAGGTGATTTGACCTACATATATCTGGCAAAAGTCTGAGAAACTTCTCTCATACATTATTAGACTGATACTTTTAAGACTGAATATCTCTACTTAAGTGTCCCACCATTACTTTAAATGCCCCAGGTCATAAATCGAACTTAGCATTCCCTCCCTTTAAACAATCACTTTCCTTAAACTTACTTTTAATTAATAGCACTCCATTTTCCCAACTTTGAAATCTTGGATTCATGTTGAGTCTTTCCTCATCCTTAGCTACTACATTTATTGCACAGATACCATATTCTGCAATGGAGCTGTGAGGATATGGCAGTAGAATCTGAAATTGAATATGGGGACAGCTCCCTGCCCTGCCTCAAGCCATTAGCCTATAAAATGTGGCTATGGTTTATGGTTGGTGGTCTGACATATAGCCACTTATTTCCTTAAGTTATTGTTAAGCCATAGTGGGTTGCTTAAAAAGAATGCTTACATAACTTTGAGACCCCAGGACTGTTTCTCCAGGTCTATTGTGGGCAGGCTGAGGGACTGAAAGAAGTTATTCAATTAAATTAGTTGAGAAAGCAGCTGCTAATTAGAATAGGTCACAGATTGCACTGATTTTGCTTTTGTCTGAAGATACAGATTTGAGGCATCCAGTATCTCTTCGTTGCCACTTTAATATTCTGGGACAAAATTAGTAACCTAATACAATCAGTAATTAGGCACAACCCAGTTTTCCTTTATACTCTTGAATCTGTGTGTTATTTTTGACTTTGTTGTTATCTGAATTTAGATCTTTATTTCCTCTAACCTGGATTTTCAGGTAGTTTTCTAATTGTTCTATTTGCATGAATGTATTCCAATCACTTCCCAGTCTAAAAACCTTCATTGACTCCCAGACGCCAATAGAATAGAATCCAAACTCCTCAGATTGACATTTAAAGTCCTCCACAACTGAATACCAATCTAACCTTTCAAGTTTTATCTCACACTACACATCTTCTGGTCTTCTAAGCTCCAGGCAAATTGCTGTGTCATGAACATGTCATTTTTTCCCCTCTTAGTCACTTCATTTCTGTTGTTTTCCTTCTTTGACTCACTCTTCCATCTCTCTTAAAAAAAAAAAAAAGTCCTTCAAAGTCCAGCAAAAACATCTTCTCTGAAGTCTTCTCAGTTCCTCCCTGCTACCTTCTCCCCCAAAGCTGGAAGGGAACACTCCTTCTTCTGAATTCCCATAGTGCTTACTTTTTTTGGGGGGGGGGTAATGGTAGCAGAACAGGAGCTTGGCAAAGGGAGTCCTACCCTCAGTGTATATGTAACCTGCACTTTCGGTCACTAGCCCAGGGAGAAGAGGCTACTTCCAAAGAATCATGAGTGTGTAATGGAAGGATCCTGCTGTGTCTTCAGAACAAGTACGGGGGGAGGGGGAAACTATAAATAAGTTAAATGAACACAGAATAGTATACTTGTCAGATCTCTGGGAAAGGAAAGATTTTAAAACCAAGCAAGAGTTAGAGAAAATTACAAAATGTAAATTTAATGGTTTTGATTATATTAAGCTAAAAAGCTTTTGTACAAACAAAAACAATGTAGTCAAAATCAGAAGGGAAACAACAAATTGGGAAAAAATCTTTATAACGAAAAACTCTGACAGGGGTCTAATCACTCAAATATACAAGGAGTTAAAGCAGTTGTATAAAAAATCAAGCCATTCCCCAATTGATAAATGGGCAAGAGACATGAATAGGCAATTTTTAGATAAAGAAATCAAAAGTATCAAAAAGCACATGAGAAAGTGTTCTAAATCTCTAATAATTAGAGAAATGCAAATCAAAACAACTCTGAGGTATCACCTCACACCTAGCAGATTGGCTAAAATGAAAGAAGGGGAGAGTAATGAATGTTGGAGGGGATGTGGCAAAATCGGGACATTGATGCATTGCTGGTGGAGTTGTGAAATAATCCGGCCATTCTGGCTGGCAATTTGGAACTATGCCCAAAGGGCTATAAAAGACTGCCTGCCCTTTGATCCAGCCATACCATTGCTGGGTTTGTACCCCAAACAGATCATAGATAAACAGACTTGTACAAAAATATTTATAGCTGCGCTTTTTGTAGTGGCAAAAAACTGGAAAATGAGGGGATGTCCTTCAATTGGGGAATGGCTGAACAAATTGTGGTATATGCGGGTGATGGAATACTATTGTGCTAAAAGGAATAATAAACTGGAGGAATTCCATGCAAATTGGAGAGACCTCCAGGAAGTGATGCAGAGCAAAAGGAGCAGAGCCAGAAGAACATTGTACACAGAGACTGATATACTATGGTAAAATCAAATGTAATGGGCTCCTGTACCAGCAGCACTGCAATGACACAGGACAACTCTGAGGGATTTATGGTAAAGATGCTACCCACATTCAGAGGAAGGACTGCAGGAGAGGAAACATGTAAGATAAACAAGTGCTTGAATGCATGGGCTGAGGCGGACATGAATGGGAAATAGACCCTGAACAAGGACACATGTTACAACCAGTGGAAATGTGCATTGGCCATGGGTGGGGGGAGAGCGGAGGGTGAAGGGGAAAGTAGGGGCATAAAGTATGTAAACAGATTAAAAACGAATATTAAGAAATGTCTAATAAAAAAAAGAACAAGTACAGGAATTCTGATTTTTTTTTTCTGGTCCCCTTTGGATTCATTGCACATTGAAAATTAGGAATTCATTTAAAAGCACAGATAGCTCAAAGTTTTTCCTAATTCTTGGCTAGAGTGGCTAGAGTGGGGATGACTAGTTCCTGTGGGGTTCTGGTTTTGAAGGAGAAGCCATGAATGCATAGCCTTGCAGCTGATCCTGCTTTTTATGTTGTGTCTCTCTTTTTTCCTCTCCTTTTGCTTTTAAGGAAGGAGGATTGAACTTTGAGAAGTTTGAATAGCGAGTTCCAGAAGACTAGGAGCTGGAGTCTGGACCAGATTTCATGGGCAGCTCAGTAGTCAGTTAGTCAACAAGTATATATTGAGTGTATATTCTATAAGTCAGGCACTGCACCAAAGCAATCAGAAAGACAATCTCTGCCCTCAAGTAGCTTATATCTAATGGGAAAAGTCAACATATAAGCTGAAAATATGAAAAATAGAGAGGAAAGGGGGAGAAGACAGTCTTGGAGGCATAGTAAAGAAAAACTGAGGAATGAGGCATGGCTGGTCTGAGTGCCCTCAGCAAACAGTGATTCTGGGAGTAGCCATCTAGTCAAAGATAGAAGATGGAGGAGATGCTGGTCCTATATATGAGTGAATTCCATGGCTGGCATGATCTTTAGGATGAAGAGTAAGGCTTGGAAAAGAATGAACACAAGTGAGACCCTAAAGCAGTGATTCCCAAAGTGGGTGCCACTGCCCCCTAGTGGGTGCTGCAGCGATCCTGGAAAGCGGTGATGGCCACAGGTGCATTTATCTTTCCTATTAATTGCTATTAAAATTAAAAAAAAATAATTTCCAGGGGGCTAAGTAATATTTTTTCTGGAAAGGGGGCGGTAGGCCAAAAAAGTTTGGGAACCACTGCCCTAAAGAGAGACCCGCTTGATCAAGTCCATTTGCTATGCTGGATCTGGAAGTGAACTGGGGAGCAACACTAATGCTTTAAAGAAACTACTTAAAGAGTGATTTTCCCTTGTCCCAGGGACTGAGGCCATAGATGAGGGAATATAAGCCTTCTCCTTCCCCTTCACCAAATGGCTTTGTAATTTCTATTATTACTTATCATAGAAAATGTTCTTTTGTAAAGGCTAATTGATATTCATTGGTCAACAATATTTACATGTTAATCATAGCTAACTGATAATGTGAAGAGCATGCCAGAATAGGAGCTTGGGAAGATAGCATTAGTTAAAGAAATCCCTAGAATCTTGAGGAAGGATCTCTCCAGCCTTGTTGTTAGAGAGGAAATCCAAAATAACAGTACACTTTTATTTATTTGAGTATATTTCTAGTGGGATAGGTAGGTGAGACAGTGGATAGGGTGCCAGGCCTGGAGTCGAGAAGACTTATCTTCTTGAGTTTGAATATGTCCTTAGAAATTCATTAGCCATGTGACCATGGAGAAGTCACTAATCCCTGTTTGTCCCAGTTTCTTCATTTATAAAGAGAGCTAGAGAAGGAAATGGCAAACCAGTTCAGTAGCTTTGCAAAGAAAACTCCAAATGGAGTCAAAACTGAAATGACTGAGCAACATCTCTATAAATAAAATGTGATAAAATTCCATGAGATCAGGCAATCTATCTTTATCATTTTTGTGTGAACTCAAAACACTTATCTTAGTGCTCTGTAGTCACTCAGGAAATAGTTGAAGAATATACAAATTAATAATTAGAGAGCCTAAGTCACAATGCTAATAAGTATGTCTAGTCTGAATTTCTGGAAAATCAGGTTGGGGGGGATTATATGGGGATGCTTTGATTGATTCTGAATTGTGTTTTTTTTCTTAGCCTGAGGAAATGTTAAAAAGAAGAACTATGTGAACAATGCCAACAGCTGATCAGAGGCTTTGTCTTTGAACCCTGAAGACCTTTGTTATGAGAAACAAATGTTGGAATTTATATAAACATATTGACATAGATGTATATAATACTAAAGTATGTTTTTATATTTATGAAAACACAGATGCAAAAAAAATGGTGGAACCATTTGGGACATTAAGAAATTACTTCCTACAACCAACTACACTGTTTTATTCTTTGCCAAAACCTATTTGTTGTCATAGCCCCCAATGTCCATCATGCATCACAGAACATTGTTTTGACTTACAGGATCTCAATGCTGCATTGCCAGTATCTTCTAACATCTGCTTTTGTCTCATCTCTGTCTTCACGTCCTACCCATCCCCTTCCTTTCTAGTCATTTTGTCAGGAAATCCAAAAGATTTGTTTCATGCTTTTCATTCCACAAACACTTTATAGAGACAAAGACTTGCCCAGAGTCACCAGCTAAGTGTCTGAGGCTGGATTTGAATTTAGCTCTTTCTTACTCCATGCCCATGCTCTATCCACTTCACCACTGAGCTGCCTGCTTTGAGGTTTGCAAAGTATTTTATGTTTTTGATCCTTACAACAGCCCTAAGAACTAGGTGCATTTTATAGATGAGGGAGCTGAAGCCGAGAAAGGTTAAGAAACTTGTCAATGATAATACGATTAAAGTTTGAGGCAGTCTTTAAACTCAGGTCTTTCTGACTCCAAGTTGTCATGTACTCTACCACTTACCTGCCAAAAGAATGCACAATAAGTCTTGTGGAAGGGATATTAATATCAAATCAGTCTTTGTGGTATTATGATTATTATGCCATTTTTATAGTAAATAGGCTTGGAGAAATTAAGTGACCTGTTCTTGGTTCTACAGCTAGTCATTGCTAAAAGGATGCAAAGAGAAGTCTTTTGAGGCTCCAAGTTCAGTGTGCCTTCTACATGCTTCTCCACGTGATTGAACCAACTTGAAAAGGACATTCACAGGACATGAAGAAAGCTAGCATTTTACCCTCCTTGATGGTGACAACTGAGTCCTTTTTTTGAAAAGTTACATACCCCCCTCCACCATTCCCTGAAGGATTCAGGGGAAAAAATGAGGTATCCTATGGCTATTTTCTCTCCAAGTTAGCATTTATTTCATTCTTTTGGAAGACCACATAGGCTGCATTTTTTAGGTGGTAATGGATTCTCTTAGAGAAGATACACTGTGACTCTCATTGGGGATGGTCAAAGACTTTAATTTTCATGACCTTCTTGGGGCCAAGCCCACTTGGAGAAAATGTAGGCAGACACCTTGCCAACTTGGCTGGCTCCATCCTTCAAGTGCAGCGCTATGTTAGTGTTGGCAGTGGGGGATCGGGCGCTTCCTCTTCGTTTCTTGAACTGTCACATCTTGTTCTTTGATCCTCCCTGGGGCTTGACTTTGCCAAAAGAGTTACTCTACATTATTACTCTGTTTCAGATAATTGCCAGGAAAAACTCTAAGGTTAGTAATGACTAAGGTAAGGAAAGACTGTACTATGCTCAAAACTTACCATTCATAGACTATATTCTCAGAAAGGCACCAGAATGGAACCATTCCTTATTTTGATTGTCCCAAAGCCATGAAAGAGAAAAAAAATTGGGGGCTGGGGTGTGTAGGGTAGAGTCTGAGAGGAAAGGAATTAATGGGAAATGAGACATCTGGAACAACAGCCTGGCATGATTTACTCATATTTTTACCTGATTTGAAATTGCTTACTTAGAAATAAGAAACTATTTAGAGACTGAAGAATTTCATGAGTGATATTCAATATGTGTCCACTATGGGGTTCTCCAGACTGGCATTTTTCTGGGGAAAATTTGAAGGTGCCTAGTGCAGTGGCTATCATTATGGTCATTGTTATAGGAACAGTGGCAGCAGTTATTAATAGGGGGGTTTACATATAGCATATCATTTAATCCTCAAAAATACCTTGCGAAGCAAGTGCTTTTAAATAGTCTTTCCATTTTATAAAAGAGAAAACTGAAACTGAGTGAGATTTACCCCTAGTAAGTGTCTAATTCACTCTCAGTCCAACTCTTTATGACCACATTTGGAGTTTTCTTTCCAAGATACTTGGGTGACTTGCTACTTCCTTCTTTAGCTCATTTTACAAATAAGGAAATTGAGGCAAACAGGGTAAAGTGACTTGCCCAGGCTCACTTAAGTGTGTGAGGTCAGATTTGAACTCAAGTTCTCCTGACTCCAAACCTGGCAGTCTCTCCATTGTGCCACCTACGTGCCCTACTTTGAACATAGTCAGTGCTTAGTAAATGCTTGTTTATTAACTGATTGTCCCCTACTAAGGGAAAATTGTACTAAATGAGAAAAACTTTAGAGCATCTTATACAGAATTAAGTTTACTTCTGAAGTAAGAGGAAGGAATAATAACAACAACAACTGATATTTATATGTTGCTTTAGGGTTTGTACTTTTATGCTAAAAGTGTTCTAGAATACTTTTTCTTTTTAATTTTCAATTTATTTATTTGTTTGTTACATTAGAATTGCCAATTATCTGCCCCCCCATTAAAGAAGGCATCATTTGACAAAAAGATGTGTATATATATATATATATATACATCTTTTTGTCAGATGATATATATATCATTTTTGTCAAATGATATATATATATATATGTGTGTGTGTGTGTGCAAAATCATGTCTTGTTTATTTCTATTTATCAATTCTTTCACTGGCGGTGGACACACACAAGTTATTCTTCAAATAATATTTCAATTGCTGAATATAATGTTCTTTTGGCTCTGCTCACTTTACTTTTCATAATTTCATGTAGGTCTTTCCATGTTGTTTTTTTTTTTAAAAACCCTTACCTTCCATCATAAAATCAATGCTAAGTATTAGTTCCAGGGAAGAAAAGAGGCAATTGGGGTCCCATAGATAGGGAATACCTGAGGTCAGATTTGAATCCAGGACCTTCTGTCTCTAGGGTTGACTCTCAATCCATTGAGCCACCTCACTGCCCTTTTCTATGTTTTTTTTTTAAAAATTAACCTGTTCATTATTTCTTATAGCACATATTTTCATACATTATCTCACAGAAGCTGGGTGGTACAGTGGATAGAGGGCTAGAATATCTGAATTCAAATCTGTTCTTCATACACTCACTAGTGCTATTACCTTGGGTAATTCACGTAAACTGTGCTGGCCTCAGTTTCCACAAATGGTAATAATAATAGCTCTTTTCTCCCAGGGTTGCTATGAGCATCAAATGAGCTATTTAAGTGACTGGCACATAATAAATGCTGTTTTTTTCTCCCTTCCTTCCTTCCTTCCTTCCTTCCTTCCTTCCTTCCTTCCTTCCTTCCTTCCTTCCTTCCTTCATATGATCCCCACAACAGTTCTTCATATGACATTGTAGCGTGTTGGATTTGGAGCCAGATTTGGTTTCTTATATATGCTCCAGCCCTAAATAGCTAATAAGCAAGTCACTTCCTATCTAATTCTATTTCCTCATCTCTAAAATGAAGATTTATTACCTCCCTTCCAAGGTTGTGATAAGGAAGGTGCTTTGTCAGCTTATAAACATAGGCTATTATTTATTGAGATAAGGACTAGAACTAGACCTATCATTTCCTTTAAATAGGGAATTCCCAGATGAGGAAACTTCCTGTAGCAATACCAATCACCATAGGATATGCATTTCAAATCTTAGAAAGTTGCCCAAGACAAAGATAAGAAAAGTATTTTGCCCAGTGTCCAACAGCTAGGTGATTGATGTGACACTTGAATCCAGGTCTTATTGGTTTTGAGATTGCCTCTCTATCCATTTTGATATACTGCCTCCATTCATTGGTTGAATACCCAATTAAATGAACTTTGTTGTTGTTAAATCAACTGACTGCAACATAACATTTTACACATACTTAATTTCAAGTTGCATTTCTGGTTTGTACTTTTATGGGGAAAATGGTAATTCAATAAGATAGAAGATTTCCAAGCATTCCTGATGAAAAGACCAGACCTAATCAGAAAATATGATGTCCAAATGCAAGATACAAGAGAAACATAAAAAGTTAAATAAGAAAGAAAAAATTTAAAGGATTCAATAAAGTCAAACTCTTTATATTCCTACATGGAAAGATGATGTATGTAACTCAAATTTTTTATCATTAGCAGAACAGTTACAAGGAATATGCATAGAGAGAAGGTATGATACCAAGTTGTTTAGGATGACATGATATTAAAAAAATTTTAGGGATGAAAAAAGATTTCACTGAGAAACAGGGAAGAGAGAGGTAAAATGAGATAAATTATATCACCTAAAGAGTCATGGAAAAAAACCATTACAGTGGAGGGGAAGAAAAGGGTGGTAATCGGCAATGCTGAGGCCTTACTTTCATTAGACTTGGCTGAGAGAAAATACCAACCAGACTCATTGGGGTACAGAATCCTATTTTATCTTATGGAGAAGTAGGAGGGGAATAAGAAGGAGGTGGGGGTGGGATGGGGTGATTAAAAGCAAACCATTTTTGAGGAGAGGAGTGAAAGGAGAAAGTGAAGAATCAGAAGGGAAAATAAGATGGAAGGGAATACACAAATGGTAATGATAAATGGTAATGTAAATGGGATGAACTCACCCACAGGAGGGAAAGGGGATGAGAGAAGGGTGGGTTGGCTGACAGAAATGAAGGCAAATTGGGGGAAGTGGTGGTCAGAAACTAAACAGGAGAAAACAGGATGGAGAGCAATACACAATAATCATAAAGGTGCAAACATTTTTTTGAAGTCTCTCTAATAAAGGCCTCATTTATCAAATACCTGGTTACAGAGCTAGGAAGTGTCTGAGTCTAGATTTTGGAGAGCTCGTTGTTAAACATTTATCATCATACACCTAAAAGCAAAGAACCTTGGAGAACATCTCTTCTAATGCTTTCTTTTTATTGATGATTAATTCCAAACAGAGTACTTGTAAAGGCACAGATATATAAAGGTACAAAGTGTTCTTGTGAGCCTGAGTAACCCAGTTTAACTGGATTGTAGAATATGTGGAGGGGAATAGTATGACATAAGGTTAACTAGGTATAGTAGAGTTAGATTGTTGAGGATCTTGAATGGCAGGCAAAAGAATTTAAATTTTACTAGGTAACAAAATATCACTAAAGATTTTTGAGCAGACAATTAACTCAGTCTGACAGAAGAAAAATCTTTGGCAATGGAATGAAGGATGTATTGAAGGACAAATATAAAGCTAAGACAGGAAGAGGCATTGAGGACTACTACAATAAACCAGGAATGTGGCAAAGAGAGCTTCTACTAGGGTAGTGATCATAAGAAAAAAAAGAGGAAGGGAGGGAGATAAGAGATATTTGAGCAAGAGTATTGATACTGATCAGGTAAATTCAAAAGACTTTGGGTTTTGTTTTGTTTTAAATTTTTCCTCCCTCTGTCATTGCCATATCCAAAGAAAATATCAAGGTTATGAACATGACATATGTTCATGGTGATGCCCCAAACACAATTGGTAAAGTCAGAAAAAATAAACAAGTACAGACAGAGGGGTAATAAAACTGTTTAAAATATGTTGACTTTGGTATTTCCATGGCACATTCAGGTAGAGATTACCATATAATTCAGAAGATAGGATTGGATAAGAGGTATCTGTTTGGGATATACGTAGATGTGATTGTTGAAAATATGGGAATGAATGAAATTGCCAAGGGAGAAAAAGTACAGATAGACTAGGTGGTCAAAAATGGAATCTGTGGAACTACCACAATTAGGGCATGGGAAACATTTAAGGAGCCAGAAAAAAAAAAGATTTAGGAGTAGTGAGAGATGTAAGAGAAGAGTTAGGAAAGTGTGTTGTTTCTGAAACCAAGGGAAGAGATAGAAGTGTCCAACATTATCAAATGCTGCAGACAAGTCAGAGAAGATAAGAATTGAGGGAGAAAATAATATATTGCATTTGGTCATTAGGAGGTTACTTACTGTTGGAATATGAGGAGAGAAGTTTAAGTAAATAAGTAGGAATCCAGAATGTCAGGGGTTGAGGAGAGATTAGGGAGGAAACTATTAAGGCACTGGTATAAAATACTATGAGATTTTAATCTATTTATTAGGATCTAGAGCAATTAGATAGTTTCCAACAACAGATAAACAATTTATTATTATCTTATACTTCTATTTTCTTTTGGTAGAGTTCAGTTAGAAAAAATAATGGAATGATTTTTAGTCTGCTATTATTCTTTCATATTTAATGTTATATGGATTATTGTACAGGTGAATGAAATAATTTTTAAAAATTAAATAAAAGCATGAGGATTTTAATTCATCTTCTGTAGAATCACTGAAAGAATCTTTTGGGCCACTCTCACAGAAGAGAGGATGATAAGGACAATACTGTGTGCATCACATCCTGTTCCCACATGATTACCGATAAAACATTATTAAGTACTTACTATGTGCCAGGCATTATGATTTATTATTTCTTCTGGTATGTCTTGATATTTTGAAAGTTTTTCATTCAATGTAGCTTAGAGATTATGAGGATTTAGTATGGTAACATCTATTAAAAACATCATGCTTAAAGTTTATGAGTCAATGTTATGTCTGGGCAATTGTGTCCAATAGTCTGAGATAGTGATCTGGTTCCAATATTGTTTATTGGTTGAGTTCTCAAGGATAATTTATGAGTTATATTTGTAGTATGGGAATTTGTTGTCTGTTAGTTTATGTTAGCTTCTGATGTGTAATTCTAGATACCATGTCATGCCTTGCTAGGTATTCTGTAGGCAGGGATTTTTATATCCTTCAGCAATATGTGGTGATACCCACTGTTTCAATACAAAATCTGCAACAAGTCTGAGATCCCTGAAGGATGACATGTCTGCAATTTCTTGTCGTGATAACCTAGTCTTAGAGGGCTTCCAAAAATCTTTTGGTGCCTCTAAACAAATCTGCATGACTTGTTCAAATTTTGTTTTTCTTTTATGAGTTCATATGGATGCTGCTCATGAAGAGCCATTCAATTCCACTCTAGATTTGAGTTACATCATAGGTTTCATGCAAAGGAAAACCATTTTCAGGCATGTTAGACAAATTCAAGGTATACACTTACTATCAGTCTTTACTATTTTTTATAGGTTTGTGTCTAAGAGGAAGCTTGAAATGCGCCTTGATTACAAGTCATATACCACTATGAACCATCTCAGCCAATAATTATGGATATCATTCAGCCAGGCTACTTTCCAGTTTTTCAGAGAAACTAGTGTTCCATTCACCTCCCTTATGAAACTGTTTTTGTCATTCATTATTTTAATGATGGACAAATTTTCTGGGTTTTTTTGTTTGTTTAAAAATTTTTTTTAATTTAGAATAATTTTTCCATGGTCACATGACTTATGATTCTCCCTTCCCCTTATTTTTTCTTCCCCCTACCCTGGCCAACAAGCAGCTCCATTGGGTTATACATATATCATTGTTCAAAACCTATTTCCATGTTATTCATATTTGCAGTAGAGTGATCTTTTAAAACCAAAACCTCAACTCATATACCCATATAAACAAGTGAGGAATCATTTGTTTTTCTTCTATGTTTCTGTTCCTACAGCTTTTTCTCAGGATGTCGAGAGCATTATTTCTCATAAATTCCTCTGAATTGTCTTGGATCATTGTATTGCTGCTAGTACAGAAGTCCATTACATTCAATTTTGCCACAGTGTATCAGTCTCTGTGTACAATGTTCTCCTGGTTCTGCTCCTTTCACTCTACATCAATTCTGGAGGTCTTTCCAGTCCACATGGAATTCCTCCAGTTCATTATTCCTTTCAGCACAATAGTATTCCATCACCAACAGATATAACTTTTTTTTAGCCATTCCCCAATTGAAGGGCATCCCCTCATTTTCCAATTTTTTGCCACTGCAAAGAACGTAGCTATAAATATTTTTGTACAAGTATTTTTCCTTTCCTCTTTGGGGTACAAATGCAGAAGTGGTACGGCTAGATCAAAGGGCAGACCATCCTTTAAAGTTCTTTGGAAATAATTCCAAATTGTCCTCCAGAATGGTTGGACCAATTCACTACTCCACCAGCACAAACTTTGTTTTGTGCTTGACATAACCTCTTTTTGGGGGGGGCGGCTATCATTATATCATACTTTTGGAAACCATGTAGATCAAGAGGGTCAGTAAACCATTGTCAGGGACAAATCAGGCTGTTCTTGAATGGAAGAATAGTTTGTATGTTTTCAAATAAAGCTTTTTTTAATGAAATAATTTTTTTTAGATTTTAAGTAAAATTGTATTGTATTGAAAAGAGATAAAAACATTTTTAGACATAAAAATTAGGTTCTGGCCAAATTCAGGGGCAGCTGGGTTGCTCAGTGGATTGAGAGCCAGGCCTGGAGACGGGAGGTCCTAGGTTCAAATCCGACCTCAGACACTTCCCAGCTGTGTGACCCTGGGGAAGTCACTTGACCCCCATTGCCCACCCTTACCAATATTCCACCTATAAGTCAATACACAGAAGTTAAAGGGTTTAAAATAAAAAAAAATTAAAAAAAATTAGGTTCTGGCCAAATTTGGTTTGCAGGCCATAGTTTGCTGACCCCTGGCATAAATAAACAGATATTTTTCACATTTTCCTCCTTCAGAGATTTCTTCTCTGCTCTGACTTTTGTTGAATCATTTATTTTGTCTTTTGTATTATGTTAACTCCTTGTCCTGCCTTAACCTTTTGATTTTTGTTTTCAATTGTTCAAGGAGGGAATGTGGAATTTCCAACACATTTTGTTTTCTGGATCCTTTTCTAAAAGCTTCCTTTTGGTCATCTTTAATTGGGTGAGAATATTCAAATTTTCTATTGTACATACCAGCTTGATATTGTTATAATAATTTAGTTCCCGTCTATGGATTTTCAAAAGATTTCTCAAACTATTTCTGCCATGGTGGAGTACAAAAAGTCTATCCTTAGGAATATCCCTTTGTATCAACCCTTGGCAAGGGAGTTGACTAGCAAAAAACCCCCTGAGATTTGTAGTTCTTCCCAGCTTGGAAAGAACAAACTAGTTTGAGATTAGCTCTCAGATAGGGGGAATAATGAGAGTTTGGGAGCTCTTGAGGAGAAGAAAAGGAGTTCAAGTGGTAGTCATACCATGGCAGTGTCACCACAATAGTGGCCAGTGTCTGCCCTATCTATAGTTCTCATCTTTCAGACCATGAGGCATGAGCTTTATCTAAAAGGAAAAGTTAGGAGGTATACGCATATGTGTGTATTTTATCTTAACTATGGCCCTAGTATGAGGGGTGCTGAGGACAAACGAGCCAGCCAAAAGGAATTAGTAGAAGGACCCTACCTTGCCCCAACTTTACTTCTATTTCTGTTTTTCTTTATTTTTTTAAAGAATACATTTTCCAGGTTTAAGGTTATTCATTATAAATGCTTGTGATTAACTTTGGCCTTATTTATTGGATTTTCTTTTGTTTTTTAATGTGAAGGCACAATGGAGTCACACAAGAATGAGGGATCTTTCCTAGGAACAGGATTCAAATCTCAGTCCACTGTTAGAGAGTTTTCTTTCTAGTTTGGGTATAACTATGAGTCATTTCACAATTACTTTTCTAAATATAATTGTAATATGCTTATAAATAAATACAAAAGTTATAATACATAATATAAGTAAATATTATACATAAATAAAAATTTTCAAGTTTTGGCAATAACATTAACTGTGGGACTTTTTTTTTAAACCCTTGTACTTCGGTGTATTGTCTCATAGGTGGAAGATTGGTAAGGGTGGGCAATGGGGGTCAAGTGACTTGCCCAGGGTCACACAGCTGGGAAGTGGCTGAGGCCGGGTTTGAACCCAGACCTCCTGTCTCTAGGCCTGACTCTCACTCCACTGAGCTACCCAGCTGCCCCCTGTGGGACTTTTAAAAGAAATTTGCCTCATAGACATGAGCCAAGGTTGCACCTTGATAGTTCCAACTTTCCTTTTAAAATTCTTACCAAGCCAACAACTTCCACAGACATTGCTCCATGCAGTTACTGAGATACATTTATTCTTTTTGTCAAATATCATTGGAGAATGCATTCTTTCATAATAGTTATATACAATTTTGTCTTTTTAGAATCAGGTTACTTTGTTATGGTTGGTCTTCCACTTGAATTCACACTATCAATCTCAAAAAAGTCTGTTTAAATTCAGAATAAATTCTCTTAAATTTCACTGGAAATATTAGTACTGGTTTCATCATCCATTTTATTATTTGGTAGAATTTTTGGAATCTGGATTAAGTAAAGATTTTCAAAGATCTTTGATTCTTTACCTTTGAAATTTTCAGATTTTAGCAGGTCCTCAATGTCAGATATTGAATACATTGTCCCATCTGTCTACCTGTGACTTTCTCCAGCATCCTTTAAGACCACTTTTTGCAAGAGATCTTTTCTGGTCTTCTCAACTTCTAATACTTTCTCCTCCCATATCACTTTCCATATTACTCTGTATTTATCATATTATGTGTAATATGTTTACATACATGTGCACAGAGATACATATAAATACACACATATATTTGCATGTTGCTTCATAATGACTATTTTTGCCTCAATGCTTGTTGATTGACTGATGTAAGGATAATTTGATTTTTCATAATGGTCCTTTACTTGTCTGCAAAATATTATGGAATTTGTATGTGAAATTACTACTGAAAAAATTATATGAATCTCTTTCCTATAACTGCAAAGATTTGTTTTCAGTTTTGTTATGATATTGATGTAGAATGAAAGCCTTCATACCTTCAGTGAATTTCACATAAACTCATGGCTTGCCTACAACAGTGGCCATTCTTTTCTATATTGAAATATTTCTAATAGGTAAAACATTAGTATTACAGATTTGTTCTGGCTTATCGTACATATTTGTGGTATCAGAATATGAAGTAGGATCCATCACTTTACAATTCTTCTCATTAAGCTGATTATTATAAGTTTTTTGATTAGAGACAGCCTTTTGTTGTTCCATTGTTTTCAATTGTGTCCTGCCCTTTGGGATCCCATTTATGGTTTTCTTGGTAGAAAAATAGGAGTGGTTTGTCATTTCCTTCTCCAGCTTATGATATAGATGAAGAAACTGAAGCAAACAGAGTTAAGTGACTTTCTCAAGGCCACATAGCAAGTGTCTGAGATCAGATTTGAACTCAGGAAGATAAGTCTTCCTGACTTCAGGCCAGCACTCTGTCTGCTGTATCACCTTGCTACCTTTCTCTCCATGCCTGCATGTGGAGCCTAGCTGGGGAAGGTAAAAGGTAACCATGAATTCCAATCTAATATGACTCAGAGGAACGCTAATGAATGGAGGAAGAGAAAAGGGAAGAAGAGGAAAGAAAGACCCAAGTTCAAATCCTAACTTAGACATACAGTACCTATGTGATTCTGGGCAAGTCAGTTAACCCATTTTTTCTCTGTTTCTTTTTGTATAAAATAAGCTGGAGAAGGACATGGCAAACTACTTCAATAATTTTGCCAAGACAATTCCAAATGGGGTCACAAAAAGTTGGACACTACTGAAATTTCTAAGCAGCTGGGAGATCCTTGAATAGCTACCACTAGTCTCAGGAGAGTTTGGGTCCCCAGTTTGAGGAACAACCAAGTGAATGAGGAAGAGTAAAAAATAAGCTCTAGTAATACAGCCTCACCAGGATTCATTGGAAAAGGGAGAGACAAAAAGAAGGTGAGGAAGGCTAAGAAAATGAGAGGAGAACAAGGGAGTCAAAAAGGAATCAGGGTAGGAGGAAGATGGAAGTTATTGTGAAGGGAATGTTTCATAATGGTAGAGGAGGTGGAAAGCACTGTAGAAACAGTAAAATTAAAACCTTCCAGAAATTCCCAGGGATTGGATTATCCTTTTATGACATTCCATTCTACCTCAGAGTGGGATGTTTCAGAAAAGGAATGTGGAAATATTAAAGGGACAGAGAACCTAAAAATGTGAATTGAAGCAAAGGATAATGATTTTTGTGTTGTGGTTACAAAGAGTTTGAATCCACAGCCTTGGAAGGGTGACCTATTTGAATTGGGGAAATGCTAGGCCAGTCTTCCTTAATGAGCTGCTGCTTTGGACTTGACTATCTAGTACATTGTCTTGGACTAGAACACAAGACTCATTTATATAGTGCCAGACCCCCTACTAAGTGCAGAGGCTAAAGAAAGGCAAAAACTGACCTTGAGGTACCCACATTCTAATAGGAGGAGACTATTGTCTTGAAAACAAATATATAAATTCAGATGAGTACCCGGTAAATTTGAGATAATTTCAGAACAAAGGCATTAGCATTGAGGGGGAAGAGCAAAGTCCTCTTCGGAAGGTGGGAGTCCATTTGGGACTTGAAGGATGCAGGGAAATCAGGAGACAGAGGAAGACTCATCTGGAAGAGTGAGAATATTCAAATGTGAATGAATAAAAGAAAAACAATCTAAGACAGTGAGAAGGGGCAAGAGAGATAAGGATCTCAGTAGTGACATTGTTAAGGAGGCAAAGGACCAGGACCACCAATGATTTTTATTATTTAAAAAATTTTTTTTAACAGATCTCAGCCCCATTAATTCTGACCTTTAAAAATGGGCTTTTTTTGGGTAAAGTTTATGAGTGGGTTGAATCATAACAAATTCTAATTTAGACTCAGTATAGCTGCCAATCGCCTCTCCTGTGAGAAACAGCTGCCAATTCTAAACTACACACACACACACACACACACACACACACACACACAGTGTGATTAATTCATTCAGCAATGGGAAAATATGCTTTTCTTACCCTAGTGCCATGTTGGCAAAATAAGTCATTCCCTCTGAAAGGCCTGAGCCATGTGAAAGGAAAGGGAATGAATGGGTCAGAGCCCTTAAGCCTTATGGGTATGTTCAAGAGAAGAGGTAGGAATTCTAGCTTTAAAACAGGGTTCAAGCAATAGGGTGAGTGAGTGGGTTGAGTAGAGGTCACGTGGCTTGGAAACAATTCCACATATCAAACATCTCATTTCTGGGACACAGTGACCGGAAAGGTTCTTCATTGGGACCAAAACAAGAGCAATTAACTCTCCCTCCTCTAATCCCAGAGTAGCACTGTTTCTGGGGATAACTTTCCAGATGAAACAGTTTTGCTTTTTAAAAACTGCTATTAACCTCTTCTCTGTTATTTTACATCTCCCTAGCCCACAGCAATTGCAATTATGTTGTGAGAACAAAAGAGTCATTTTCACACTAGATTTTTTTGGGGGCCATATTTTCTGTTCTCCAGTGTTTGGCCCTGGAACAGATTGGTGATCATTTCCCCTTCTCTTACCCAGGTCTACCTTACTTTCTCACAGCTCCATAGTATGCTGCCTTTCACACAATATCCTTAACCTCCTTCCATTTCTTGATCTGAGAATTGTAATCAAATTAAAACCTTTTAATTTCCTATTACTCTAATCCCATTCTTTCTGACTTTCCTATCCAAAACACAGCTTTTTGACCACCACTCCCTATTTATCTTCCCCTGTTAGAATATAGGGGAGCTAGGTGGTAGGTACAGTGGTTAGAGTGCTGGTCTTGCAGTCAGGAAAGCTAATCTTCCTGAATTCAGATCTGGTCTTGGACACTTACTAGCCATGTGACCTGGGCAAGTCACTTAACTTATTCTCTTTGCTTCAGTTTCCTCATCTGTGAAATGAACTGAAGAAGGAAATGGCAAACCACTCTAGCATCTTTGCCAAGAAAGCCCCAAATGGGGTCATAAAGAGTCAAACATGACTGAAAAATGCTTAACAACAATAAAATAGAATAGAAACTCCTTGAGGACAGGGACTATCTTGCTGATTTTATTTGTATCTTTAAGACTTAGCCCCAGTACCTAGCACATAGAAACCTTCAATGTGTTCTCATTCGTTCATTCATTCATTCATTCATTCATTCATTCATTCATTTGACACCAAGAATATGAAACAGTCACAAAGTTATCCTCATAATAAACCAGTGTTCCCTTCTCTTAATCACTCTATTCTTCAAGTTTTCTCCAGCAATTCTATTGGGAAATCAACTGCTCTATGTTCCAATTTACTGTGCCTGTGACTTTCCAGACATAATACTCATTCCTAGCTGCCCTTACCCTATTGTCTCCCTCTGTGAGAATGTAAGCTTCTTAAGAGCAGGTACTGCCTCACATTTGTATTTGTATTGCTTACAAATGCTTAGAAAAGAGCTTGGTCTTGGTCAGCACAGTCATAGGGACTGGACTTGTGATTTCAACTATATAAGGAACTACCAATTTAGGAAACTTCATCTACAAATGATAATTAGCATCTTCTCTGCAATTTATAATCTTTGAGAGTTTCCCAGAACACTAAAATGTTAACTGTTTTGCCCAAAGTCACTCAACTAGCAGATATCAGAAGCAAGGCTTGAACCCAGGCCACACTGTCTCCCTGGTACAGAGTAAACACCTAATGAATTTTTTTCTCTCTCCATTGGTTTAATAATAGAGACTAATATGTCCGAAGTGAAGACCATGAAAATAGCTTGAATTTACTATGCCATAGAGTAGATAACACAGAAATAGCAACAACAACTTAATATAACATTTCAGGAAATCATGCAGAAAAAATGTTCAGAAATATTAGAATAGAAGAATAGAAAGATCAAGAAGTTAAATGCCATTTTCATGTGGCTAAACAAGGTCATGAGTGTGGGGTTGGGGTTCTTTGAAACAAAACAAGTAGGACATTGCCTGAAAGACATGGAGAATCTGGCACAGAAAACACCGGCAGTTTAAAAAATTTGAAAAGCAAATTATACAAGGGAAAATAAGGAGGATAGTGGGTGGAAGGAAGTGAATTCATTTTTCAGAGTCCAAAATAAAATTATTTCATTACAAAATCAATATTATTGGTGATGAGACAAAGCAGAGGAAAAGAAAAAAGTGGGATAGGGGTCTAAGAAACAATTGGTGAGAATGCAAAAGAGACAGTGATGAGAGACTTTTAATTTTTTCCTCTGTCTTTGGTGAGAAACAAACGATTGAACGTTATGACAGATTACAGAGGGAGGAGTAGAATTTGGGTGATGCTAGCAGACAGGGGATGATCTAGCATTAAAAGATAATTTTTTAGGGAAGCCAAATTGATAAGCAATGATTAAGAGCTTACTATGGTTAGGCACTCTACTAAGTGCTAGAGATATACAGAAAAGCTAATATAGTTCCTGACCTCAGAAGCCCATATTCTAACAGGGGAAATCTGTTATCTTTCATACACCTATGCAAATACAAGATTTGAAATGGATTAAGGATATTATGATCAATTCACTTCCCAAAATGGCAAAGAAAAGAGAAGCTTTCTTTCTATTAGTCTACTAAGTAATATTTCTTTTCCTGGAATTTCTGTTTCTGCCCTCATAATGTCTCAACTTTGAACAAAAATTCCTTAATGCAATAGAATTGGCAAGAGCCTTGGGCATATAAAACTTTCAGAGAAGAGATAGTACAGTCATTCTTTCGGGGAAAGCTAGCCTCTCCTGGTTAAACCTATCCAGTAGCATTGTCCAGGCCAGGAACCAAATCTCATCTTCAATCATGGGAGTTCAGAAGCCCACATTTAGATTTTAAATGTGTCACTTTCTAATTTCTTAAGGCATTCAAAATCCCCAGCTCAGCAAGGAATGCTGGCCAGAGGTCCATGAACAGCCAAGAGCAAATTTATTAATCAGTAGAGTGCACTAGGAAAACAAACTCCACTTCGAGGCTAGTTAAATTCCCTTCTAGCTCCATAATTCTGTGATTCTACTGCTGCCGAAGTTGGTTGTGCATCACTGACCATGAGATCCGTGATGAGGACAACATCCGGCTTTCCTGTCAGTTCTCAGACTTGCCTCGGAGGCTGTAGGGAAAGTGCCAAGGTCCCCGTCTCCTTCCCCATCTGTGATGCATTAGGATGTATGCATTGGAATTGTTTGTACTCTCTGGAAATACATTTATACGTATACACACGGCCAGAGTCGTAGTGAGCCCCAGTGCCATGCGGGTTACAACAAACAGTGACCAGGAGATGCCCTGCTGGAGCAGCTGTCAGTCTCTCTCCAGAGGGGAAGGGAAGTAGGGAAGGAGAGAGGGGGCAGGAAGTTAATATACCTTAAAGAAAAAATAATAACTGGCTGTGCCAAGGAGTAAAGGGTTAAGTGGTGTTGTTCATTGTCACATGATGCTGGGAACAAGAGCTAGGCAAGAACCCCAGGAATCAAGAGAAGGCACATCTTGCTTGCACATGTGGCCCAGACCACAACACTTCAAAGTACCTCCCTCAGACCGACATAACATTCTGACGCCGACTGTAAATGCCCTTGACACGCAGAGTGGAAAATATCAAACGCTCCAACAGTCCCCAAAATGCAGTGTCTTTGCACTGGGAAAGGTCTTAATGAGCCCGCAGTGAAGGGAGGGGAGAGGAGGGAAGGGTGGAGGTCAGGGGAGGAGGGAATGGGGAAGAAGCTAGGAGCCAGAGTCAGGGGAGGAGGTTTAACGGGTGGTTCTGATTTAAGCCTTGTACTGATTCATTCTTGTGTGTGCAATTGGACTCAATGTCATGTGAATCTACATGCCCGAGGACCTCGTAGAATAGCTTGGGGCCTCGGATGTCAGTTCCAGTCCTTGCTGAGTCAAGACCCTTCCTAGATTATTTCCCCTTTGCATATACTCTAGCAGATGACTCTCAAGTCAAAGAATGTTCTGATCCATCAAGCCACAATTTTCCTGCAAGGAAGTTCTGTAGGACAGCTTTCTCGATGCTCCCCACTATTCCCTGGCAATTTTGCTCTCGCTGAAGTTGTCTTTTGCTTCAAACTTCTCTTTGAAAAGTGTCCAGGAACAAGAAAGGAACTAAGTCTGATATTCTGGAGGTGTCATCCTTCTAGTGTCCAGTCTGCTCTGTGACTCCAAGTTTCCGCCATCTGCCAGAGAAATTGTGGTCCTGAGGACTTCCCAGGAAAGAGACATCACTTTAAGTTGACCTCAATTTGATTGGCTGCTCCAATCAATAAGGAGGTAGAAGATGGGGCAATCAGTTTCGATATCAACTTCAACAACCATTTATTTTGTAATTCCTGACAGAATGGAGAGAACACTGGACTAGGGTCAAATCTCAATTTGGATATTCACTGGCTGTGCAAGTCAAGTCTTTAACCCTGATCAGCCTCAGAGTCAGAGTTGTTGTCAGTAAATTGAAGAAATTATTACTAATTATGAGTTGCCAACTTTTGCTGATGCTACTTCTTCAAAATTTCTTGTATCTGTCACCTAGTCCAGGGCCTCATGTCTATAGACACTGAACTAAAAAGAGAAGACTTGACTGCTACTAGAATAGACCGTGGACCTTTTGGACCTTTTTCATTGGCCAATCCCTCCACTTAAGTATTCATTTTACTTTTTGAAACTGTCAGATTTTATTTCTGAATTTGCTTTATACTGCTGAAGAATCATGGCCTGATATGAAGAAATGGTTTTATATTGTTGAATTTATATCATCATAAGTATAGAATTCTCAGTTCTTTTATTCAGCCTTTGTATACTTGGGTGCTTTCCTTTCCAATCTAGCTTCCACTGTGCTGCCATATTGATACTCTTGAAGGATGGGTCTAGCCTTGCTCAAGAAAATTTAATGTCTCTATATCGTCTTTAGATTAAAATATAAACTCTCTTTTTTGGCATTTAAAGCCCTTGACAATCTCCCTCCAGTTTACCTGTCTAGACTGATTAAATATTATTGTCATTTATGCTCTCCACACTGAAGTAGGCCTTCAGTCTACTTGTTACTGCTTATTCACGACCCATTTTCCTTTTTGTGCCTTTGAATATGCTCTTCCTCCTCTCTTCTGCCTCTTGGAAAGCCTAGCTCCCTCTGAGGTTCTGTTCAAGTACGATTTTCTTCAAGAGATCTTTCCGGAGTCCCCAAGTTGTTGATGCTCCCCACCCTTAATCATCATATGTTTATTGTAAATATATCTTGTATTTACTTCTCTGAAAACTGTTGTATCCCCTCAGTAGAATGTAAGCTCTTTAAGGACAGGGTCTGTCTCATAATTGTATCTGTACCTTCGTTGCCAAGTACAGTGTATAGTATATTAATTAATGACTGGTGATTGATTGGTTGGTTGGTTGACTATATCAAGGTTCACAGAATCATACGATTCAGAATTATGGGGAGCCACAACAGACAACCCCAGATACAAAAGGAATTCCCACTATAAAGCATATTCTCTGTTTGATTACCTCCCAGGAGGGAGATCCTACCATCTATTGAGAAAGCCTATTCCACTTGGGGAAAACTCAAGCTGGAGAAGATTTTCCTGATATCAAAACTAAAATTTGCCTCTTTTCCAATTCCAGCCTCTAATTCTGATTCTATTTCCTGGGACCAAATAGAATAAATCTACCTCTTTCTCCTCATGCCAACCTTGTACTTCTTCTCCTCCAGCCCAAGTTTTCTCTTCTCCAGGCTAAAAATGTTCTATTCCTTAAGTGACTCTCATATGACACTGATTCTAGTTTCTTCACCCTTTTCTGGCCACTCTTCTGCAATGCCCTTCTTAAACAATAAAATACTTCAGATGAAGTCTGACCAGTGTAGGGTACAACTTCTACATTCCTGGATTCTAGGATATCGCTGATATATCCCAAGAGGGCACTAGTTTTTAAGGGACAGCCATATCACACTGCTGATTCATTTTGCACTCACTATCCCCCAAAATCCCCAAACCTTTTCTGAACAATTCACATCTAACTCTCATATATTTGTGAAACTTATTTTTTTACTTAAGTTCAAGTCTTTACTTATCCTACTGAATTTCATCTTATTAGGTTAAATTCAATTCTCTAACCTATTAAGATCCTTTGAACCTTGCTGTTGTCTTGTACTAGGTTAGTCATATTTCAAATTTAATGAATAGGCTATTTATGTCTGTGTCTAAGCCATTGATAAAAATATCAAACAATGTAGGGCTAGGCAGAAATTATGGATAGCTGGATGTCTCAATGGATTGTGAGAAGTAAAATTAATATTTGAATACTCCAAGTATTAAATTTAATAACATTTATTAATAACTTGAAGTAAAAAAATAAAAGACAAAAGTAAAAGCCTAGGGCAGCTGGGTAGCTCAGTGGAGTGAGAGTCAGGCCTAGAGACAGGAGGTCCTAGGTTCAAACCTGGCCTCAGCCACTTCCCAGCTGTGTGACCCCGGGCAAGTCACTTGACCCCCATTGCCCACCCTTACCAATCTTCCACCTATGAGACAATACACCGAAGTACAAGGGTTTAAAAAAAAAAA
>NC_058133.1:64120347-64160795 GCF_016433145.1 Gracilinanus agilis
GAGAGAGAGAGAGGGATTACAGAACTATATAAACAATAACGTAAAAATACACATAAATGAAAAGGGAAAAGGAATTTTGGGACGAGGAAAAAATTCTGGGAGATGGAGTCCAAGGTGCAAAATTTCTAATTAATACAGGATACAGTACTGGACCTGTAGTCTGGAAGACCTGAATTCAAATCTGGCCTCAAACACTTACTTGCTATGGGACCCCATGGAATCGCTCAACCTCTGTTTACCTTTATCCACTGCAGAAGGAAATGGCAAACCATGCCAATATTTTTGCCAAGAAAACCCTATGGAAAGTATGATCTTCCAAGTCATGATGAACTGGTTGTGACTGAACAACAGCAACAAAAAGCATAGATCCATGGGTCTACTCCAGTACCATGAGGTACTCCCAGGGAGACCTCCTGCCAAACTGACATGGAATTATTTACAACTATTCTTTGAGCATGACCATCCAATCAATATCCAATCAGGAAAATCCTACTATTCTTTTTTGTTTGATTTTTTGGTTCCTTATTTATTCAAATAGGAAAAATAGGTAAAGTGCTCTGCAAGCTTCTGAGAACTATATAAATGTCAGCTTTCATAATAATTACTAATGTAAATCCTGAATGGACTTGTTCAATTTAAATCTCTCTTATGGTACTGGTCACATTAACTAGGCCTTATTTATTACCTAGAAGCAGTTAAGTGGACCAATGGAGAGAGTGCTAGGGTTAGCATCAGGAAGACCTGAGTTCAAATCTGATTCAGGAAATTTATTAGCTTTATGGCTCTGGGAAAGTCACTTAATCTCCTCCAGTTTCAATTTCCTTGTGTACAACAGCATCTACCTTCCAGGGTTGTTGAGAGAATAAAATTAAATGCTTAGCACACTTTAAGAGCATGATGCAAATGCTGGCATAATTATTACTCTGGTGACAATTCCTTTTGATTAGATAGGGAGTATTTCTTGAACTTCAGAAAGTCAAGTATTCATATCTCCTCCAAGGCCTCCCATACCCTTCTTGGTCTCTCTGTGGATTGGCATAAAAATCCCTTTAGGTTCTCAAAGTACCCCTCACCTTTCTTTGTCCCAGTTTTATTCTCTCATGGTTTGGGTTACCTAGAAGAGGGAATCATGGGAAGTGATCAAAATCACTGATCCATCAGTGAGTTATAATGTCAGAGGAAAAGGAGAGGATGGAGCCCAGCCACCCAGGGGAGTGCTATAATACATGCTCAGGAAAAATGGAGAATTGTGGGGAAATTTTAGCTGGAAAAATAGACACACGACATACACTCTATTAACTAGCCCCAAATCAAACAGGTCCCTAAGGACCCATCAAGATCTGTCTTGCAAATTACATTTACATGTTTTTACATGAGATTTAGGCTATTAAAATTCTTCAAGTTTAGGAATATGAGAATTTGAGTTAAAAAATAACAAAAAGGTAACAAAATCTCTTGCTTTTGGACATAAACAGCTATAGTAGAACATTTTTGAGGGGAGGGAGGAACCCCAAAACAGGTGCATGATGGAAGGGAAATGTGGAGGAGGCTGTAATTTCTTCTGATGGACTAATTCGCACTGCTGGAGGTAGGATATCAGGCTGAAGGTGTTAATTTGTCTGGTGTCAAACAGTACATTTTTATATAACCTGCAAATAATCCATCAGAGTGGCCCTTGAAAGAAGTACCTGACTATTCTCCCTCCTAGAAATATTATGGACAGTCAAAGATTCTTTTGATTTTTGACAAGATATTTTTCAGATATTGGATATAAGTAAGAGTTAAACACTCAATGAAATTCAACAAAGACATCCCTTCACTGACATTGTGAATAGCAAGCTATCTGTAGCATTCCTTTGGAATCTAGAATACTGTTTCTCAAAAGGTATGCTGTGAGGTTGGTAAAGTGCACCATGAAATTTTAGATGGTATGTTACTGCAGAGAAAAGAAAATTTGTAAATAATTTTAATATAAATCATTCTGATTTAGTATACATTGTAAGGCATAGTACCTATGAAATAAGTGAAACATGACTAGCCTGTATATAACACTAATACTATGACATGTCAGACCTTGAACCTGCAAAGAAGTCAACTTGTTTATGAATCTCTCTTTAGTGGTGCTGAATTTTATGCTATATGTGCTACAGTTCTCTAAGGTGAAGACTTCTGTGCCATGAGCAAAAACAGTTTGAGAACTATTTATTTAGAGGTAATTAAGGAGGCCACTTTAATGTTCCCAAAGAGAGCCATGCAAGACAACTGGGTATGATGAGGGTGGGGAGAGGGGAAGGAAAGGGCCAGGAAGGAGCCCAAGCGTCTACTGTACAAAAGTGCCCTGGATAGTGAGACAAAGGGCAGGATGAGCGTGTGTAATTACTGAGTGAGGGAGGCACACAAGGTCTTATCCTTAACCTTTCTCCTGTTTGGCCAAGAGTCCATTTTCTTCCCATTCCCTTAAACAAAATCTTAGAATGTCATAGCAGAAAAAGACCTGAGGGTTCATTCAGTACAACCCATATCTGAGTCCAAATCTCCTTTATAATCACCCAACAAAGAGTGCTCATTCACTTAGACATCCAGTGAGGGGGAAGCCTCTGCCTCCTGAAGCATCTCCATCCATTTGGGAGTAATTCTCTTTTGGGAAAGTTTTTTCTTCCATCTCACTTAAATCTGCCTCATTGCAACTCCTGTTATTCCTCATTTTTCCCTTTGGGAAAGATGATGGTGAAAGGAGCATTTTTAAAGCTCATTAGTACCCTATTACTTCCTGGATAAGTAAAAAAATCCTTGGTCTTATAAAACTGCTCACAAGCTTATCCCTTTGCAGTCTTCATAGCACTTACTCTGCTCCATGAATTATATGATCCAATGACAATCTCTTTTGTTCCTCATATATCTTCCAATCTCATGCCTTTTCACTGGTTGTCCGTCATGCCATCCCCGCTCTTCCCTCCAGACTCATAGTGCCTTTCTCCCGAAATTACCACCAATTTACAATTTATATATCTTGTATGTTCCTAGTTGCTTGGCAGCCTCCCCAAAGGATAATGCCTTTTTGCTTTTCTGTGTATCCCCAGTAATCAGCGCCATTCCTTGCACATAGTAAAGCACTTAATAAATGTTTGTTGACTGACAAAAAGAGTATTTCAATAAGTAAACCCACTTGGTTTCTCAAAGCCATGGAAAAAAGGTTATTATTCCTATTTTACGTCTGAGGAAACTGAAATACAAAAGGAATTAAGTGATTTGTTCAGGGTCAAGTGTCTGAGGCAGGATTCAAATTCATGTCCTGACTCCAAATTTTACATGTTACCTAATGCATCATATACCTGCTAAAGCAAACAAAACCAGAAAATGGAAGGAGTGTTCTCTCACAATCTAAAGTTATATTCTCACAAGTAAAACACATTATCCAGACACACAAAATAAACACAGGTTTTTGGCCTAAAAATAATCAGGCTAAGTAGTTTTTTTTAAAAATTCAAACTTTAAGTAAAAATGTTAATTGAATTTAAAATGAATAAACCTCATAAAATATTTTGCCAAATCATGACTTAGGTCAATCTGTAAGACATATATTATCGTGGACTCAGATTTGGAAGGGATCTTAGAAATCTTCTAGTCCAATCACATTTTATATGTAAGGAAACTGAGGTCCAGGGAAGTCAAAGGACTTTTTCAATGTCACTTTGCTGATAAGTGACATAATTATGACTAGAACTCAAATTATGTGACTTTTGAATTTCTTTTGAATTCTTTTTATAAGTATATATATATATATCTCATATTTTTTGATACCCACCTAGAGAAATACTTTTGAAATGAAGGCTATACTAGAGAAGTGAGATAATGGAGGGACTTGCTTCACCTTCTATTCTACCAGTTGGATGGAATCAAATCATAATTGAACACTTGAAAGCTTGATCACTCTTCCTCTGGGCAAAACAAAACATTTGCATTGTCATAGCAATGGCTCCATATCTGATCAGTTGGCTTTTATTTTAATTGAGATGGTGAACCTTTAGGATTATAAAACTATTTACCTTCTGAGAAGTCATTCCATTCATATGGTTGTTGTGTTATGAATGGCATTTTCTAGTAAGGGCTCTTTGTTATCCACTGGGCAGGGTATTTTCCTGAGAATTTACTCCTTTGTCCTACTCCTGATTTTTTCTTGTTTGTTTAATTTATCTTTCATTGTCTTTGAAGTGTTGCAAGAGACATTAATTTGGATTCTGAGTTCTTGAGACCAAATGGGCTTGCCTCTAGATGTTGCTGCCAGAAATATCCCTGTCTTGTACACTGGTCCTTTTTTTTAAGTCTCCTCATAGTTTTCAGGGGCTCTTCAAGCCTCAGAATCAAAACAATCTTGGGGTTTGAAGGAATCTCAGAAGGAATCATAATCCAACCTACACTTGAACAAAAAGCATCTCCATCAAGTGGCCATCTGGTATCCTCTTAGAATCTTCAAGTGAGGGGGACCTATCAGCACTCATGATGGCCTATTCTATCCTAGTGTTAAATTAGGCCAGATAATTGCCTTTGTCAGGTTGCATGGGGTCTAAGTGAAGTAGTAAGCATATCTCTCCGGGTAAGAAATAAAAAACCAAACACTCAAGACTATTTCTTTTTGCAATCAGGGGATCCATATTTCCAAGTATTGACATAATGGCTTTAAGTACAGGGAATTTTTCTTACATTATCTATTTGTCTATAACTTCTACATGAGGACAGATTGTTGTGTTCATTCATTTGAATCACGTCTCACATGTCCCATTTTTGGTTGTCTTGGCAACAAGAGTGGTTTACCATTTTCTTCTCCAACTCATTTATTGATAAGGAAATTGAGTCAAACAGGGTTAAGTGACTCAGGCAGGGTCACACAGTTAATAAGTGTCTGTGGATGAATCTGGATTTAGAAAGATGAGTCTTCCTGACTCCAGACCTCGTGCTCTATCTTCAAACAGTCAAAGCTACAAAGCTAATCCCTCTGTAGACATTTATCCTCTATGGTTTCTGACTCCCACCAAGTCTTCTTTTCTCTAGAGTCCAAATTCTTTCAACTGCTCCTTAGACACAAACTTTAGTATTTGTTCTATATTAATTGTCTCTTCTAGAATACTCTGGTTCATCAATGTCTTTCCCAAGATTATGGCTCTCAGAGCTGAACATAATACTCTAACAGTCTCAGCAGTGGGACCACTCTCTATCTCAACTGTAGACACTTTGTTTCTATTAATACAGCTTAAGATTTTGTTAGTTTTTTAGCTACCATGTCTCACTGTTGACTCATATTGAATTAATAATCCTCTAAATATGTCAGGTTTTCTCTTCATACCTCCCTTATGTCACATTATATAGTTATTAGTCATTTTAGTATTTCTCTACTAAATTTAGATTTGATAGACTGTTCTTCCTCATGTAATACAGATTTGTATCATAGGATTTAATCAGAGCCAAAGGAACCCATTGCAGCCCCGGTAGATATATATTTAGATAGAGAAGATTTGGAATCTGGAAAGTCCCATTCCACATCTCCAAGGGAGACCATGATTTTCACTTTTGAAAGGTGCAGGAGGACAGCCCCCTGGCTGGGTGTCCTTTCCTTCACTCTTCTATCTCCAAGAGGGATATTTTTTTAAATTTAATTTTATTGATTAATCAAGAACATTTTTCCATGGTTACATGATTCATATTTTTTTCCTTTCCTCCTCCCACCCTCTCCCATACCCAATGCGCAATTCCACTAGGTTTTACATGTGTCATTGATCAAGACCTATTTCCATATTATTGATATTTGCACTAGGGTGATTGTTTAGAGCAGTGGTTCCCAAACTTTTTTGGCCTACTGCCCCCTTTCCAGAAAAAAATTACTTAGCCCCTTGGAAATTAATTTTTTTTAAATTTTAATAGCAATTAATAGGAAAGATAAATGCACCTGTGGCCATCACCGCTCTCCTGGATCGCTGCAGCACTCACCAGGGGGTGGTGGCACCCACTTTGGGAATCACTGGTTTAGAGCAAGAAGGATATTAAATTAGAATGATATCTATCTACCACACATCTCTACTTTCAGTCTCAGGACTTTTTTTGAGGGGGGGTCAGAATAAAAAAAAAAAAACCTCTCCCTGGTTGAGTTGAACAGGAAGTAGTACTGCCTTAGACCAAGTGGAAAAGCTTACTCTTAGATAGTTTTGCTTCCTTTCACCAAATATTTTTTACACAAAAGAGAAACATAGATAGATAGAAAACTTCATCTTTATATTGCCTTTCAGTTGTTTTTAACTCTTTGTGACCCTAGATGAAGTTTTCTTTGAAAAAAAAAAAGGACAGTAGCTTGGCATTTTCTTCTCTAGTGAATTAAGCCAAACAGAGGTTAAGCGATTTGCCCAGGGTCACACAGCTAGAAGTATCTGAAACCAGAATTTGAAATCAGGTCTTCCTGACTCTAGGTTCAGCTCTTTGTCCACTGATCCATTTTATTGACACCAAAACAGAAATTAGGGAAATTATATGTACTGGACAGCCCTTTGTCTTAGAAGCAAGATAAAAATTTCGACTCATCCAAGGTGAAAATAATTGTATAAGAGAAATCAAAATCTCTGAGTAAATCTCTAAATCAAGATTTAGTGAATCTCTGCAGGTTCTAGGGACCAAATGACTTGTGGAGGAGATCAATCTCCTCTACATGTCTATCTCTCTGGGATACCAACTGACCTTTTCAAAGTTTGCATCTTTTCTTTCTGTATCTCTCTTAAACTCCATTTCTCTCTTTAGTAGCTGCTTCCAAGATTCTATCCTTTACAAGCTCAGAGGTCTCTCAACTAATCAGGAACCACTTTTCAATCTGCAGCATATAGCATCACAGGCTGCAGGAAACTACCAAACCTACTTAGGGTAGAGGTAGGACAGAAGTCTGTTGGTAAATATTTAACAATCAGATCTATGAAAAAAAAATATGTATGGTCTACTTGTAAAAGTATTCTGCATTATCAACATTGATACTTTGATCATCATTTTCCTAAGTCTAAATTATGAATAAAATAATAAATCAAGTCCCGATTTGTAGTACTTGCTGATTTGTTATGGGTGAATACTTATACTGAAAATTTAACAATGGCATTTCAGGAGCCAAACTGCTTTTAGCATACCACTGGGGTAGGGATACATTTATGAAGACTATTTTTGATTCTTACTCTTTCAACTCACAAGCTAGCTATCTCTACTGGTTTCATCTCATCTGCAGATTTGATGAGCATGCCATATATACGTTCACTAAAGTCATTTCTTAAAAATAATAGCAGCATGGGGCCAAGAACAGAGTTCTATGGCATTCCACTAAAGACCTTCTCTGAGCTCGACACCAACACATCACTATTGTTGGAGGCCCTATATTTATGTACATGAATGTCTTGCATAAAAGGGTATTTGTGGTAATGGATTGCCCTTTTGGGGAGAGCAAATTCCAGCAAGGCAGCACTACATAACTATTGACAACAGGGTCAATAATTATTCCTGTATTTTGGCTACTCTACTTCTTCAAAATTCTCTTCTACACTTTAATCCTGCATGGATCTGAAATTTCCTTGGTGTGAGTATATGACATATTCTCATGACTCAATCAATTGAGAATTGCTATGGCCAGCAAAATGATCCCAATGTGGCCACTTTGGAGATGATTCCCCCCAAATTAGTTAAGTCAGACAATAAATACACAACCTATCACTAGGCCTGTCTCTGAACTTCTTCAGGTTGATAGAACCTGTTATGTAGTGTGTGCTTCATGGACAAAACCTTCAAGAATACATTACCAACTTGAGACCACAAAAGTGCAACCAAGTAGGACTTTTGTACAAGTTTGCTTCCTGATTCAGAGCTTCAGCACTGTAGATTAAGGATAAAATCTCCCCAAAGTATAGAACCTTGAATTAATTTTTCCCAAGTTCACTTGGGCTTTCAACCAAAACACAATCTGTTCCTCAGTTGGATATTGCCTCATAATTTAGTTCATGTTTAAAATGGATATTACTTGAAGAACAAGGTTATATTCTTGGTTTTCAACAATGTGTTATGTTTTGGGTGGCACAGGACTTTTATGAACCGCTTCTACTTAGTACCAATAGAAGAAGATATAAATCTTAATTCTTCTGCAAGTTCATAAAGAGTATGAACTTTTCATTCTTTGCTTTTAGATCACCACTGCCTTGCATAGTTCCTGAAACATAGTAATAGGTGCTTATTAAATTAGTGTTTACCTCTGGGCCCTTGTATTTTATTTATTTTTTTAAACCCTTATCTTTGGTCTTAGAATCAATACTGTATATTGGTTCTAAGGCAGAAGAGTGGCAAGGGTTAGGCAATGGGGGTTAAGTGACTTGTCCAAGGTCACCAGCTAGAAAATGTCTGAGGCCAGATTTGAACACAGGACCTCTCATCACTGTGGGACCTTGTATTTTAAAAGGTGGGCTTATGATTTTATTTTTCCTAGAACTAGGCCATGGCAAAACTTCTGAGGCACAAATATTCCATCCTCTTTCAAAATTCTCCCTTAATGTGTTGATGTCTTTTGCTAGAATATAAATGCCTTGAGATCGAGAACTACCTTCTTTGCTTGTATTTATATCCTTAGTGTTTAGCACAGTGCCTAGTACATAGTAAAGACTTAATGAATGCTTTTTAAATTGGCTGTTTGTTTGCCTTACCTGGAGTTTCTTTTTAAGGTCAAAGAAAAGGAATGATTTCTATATGCGTTTTTTCATTGAGTAGGGACCCCAATTTTGGTCCTTGTTGCTGGATGTCCATAGCTTAGTTGGCAAAAACAGCATCTATTGTGTATAGCACATGGACAGTGTTATATAAGTATAGACACAATTATCTTTGTCAGGCTCCATGGGGCCTGAGTGAAAGAGTTGGCATTTCTTTCCTGGGTAAGCGATGAGAACCAAATGCCTGAGCCTGCTTAATTTCAAGCAGGATGGGGAAAGGGGTACAGAATTTAAAAGGTCAAATTCTGCCATGTGTCCCACCCCAAGTTACTTTTGTTTCAGAGACTAATCAAGCTCTTTTAAGGAAAACAATGGAATTCCTGCCCATAGTTAAGTATCCAAAATGGCTGACCAGTTTTTCTCTTTTCCAGAAGAAATTTAGCAGATTGTCCTGTTTAAAGTTAGGTGGGATGGGCAGCATGGAGAAATGTGAGGCAATCCAAACCACATGTGTTTCAATAAGTAGAAAGAAATTACCACCCACCTGGAGTATTGCAAAGGTCTCTTTGCAGGCCTTCCATCCTTCATTTTTTCTTCTCTCCAACTCATTATTCATACCACTGGCAGAAATAATCTTTCTCACCCATTGAATTAACTGGCGGTGTTATTCCTTTGAATAAAAAATCTTAGTGGTACCCTTCTGACTCCTGACTAAAGCTGAAATTATTTTACCTAATGCTTGTTTTTCTACAATTGGAGTTGAATTTGGGTACTTCATCTTACCTCCTTACCTATTACTACCTGGTTGCTTTTTATGTATTCAGAATGGTCTACTCTCTTTCCTTCACATACAAAATGTACTCTTTTGTCTCTCAACCTTGTTCCTGCTGTTCTCTCTACATGAAATAACCTTCTTTCCCCTCTGTGCTTATTGAGTTCCTACTTGTTCTTTAAAACGCAACTCAAAATACTATCTCAACCATGAAACTTTAATTTGATCCATGCTTATAATGACATTGATCCTCAGATTTCACACTTTGTGTCATACACCAGCCCTGTCCCCAAAATAATGCACTCATCAAACAATCATGTCATGGATGAGTATGCTGGTAAATTTTTAACAACCAGCTCTTGAAAACTGCTCAGGATGCATTTTTGAATTTAATTTATTAATATGTTCTCCATCATTTCCTTATATCTAGACAATCATTCAAATAGGAAATTAAGCTCTGATTTGTAGCATTTGCTCCTGCCCTCCTCTATCCTTCTCCCTCCCTCCCTCCCTTCTTTCCTTCCTTCCTTCCTTCCCTCCCTCTCTCCCTCACTTCTTTCTTTCTTTCTTTCTTTCTTTCTTTCTTTCTTTCTTTCTTTCTTTCTTTCTTTCTTTTCTTTCTTTCCTTTCTTTATTCCTTCCTTTCCTCCTCTATGCACTATGAGACCTAGATGCTATCCAAGTTCCTTTACAACCCTGAATTCCAATTCTAGATTCTGTGGTTCAGAAGAGAGAGAAAACTGAGCATTAATGGATATGGTCAGAGAAGGCATCTTTATTTAAAAAATAAAGAATGAAACAAGATAGAATTATAATCCTGCTGTGAACATCTTGTTTGGTCCATAGGACTTGGAATGAAATGTCCCTAGGTGTCGGGCCAGTAAAAAAAATAAGTAAAAACTAATTTGCAATACATTAACATGCTGTTGTAATACAGGTTTCTTAAAGTATATTTTTAGCACATAAACATCCTTTAGAGATGATCATAGCAGAGTTTGTAAATCTGAAACACACAGCACTTATTCTTCACTTTATTCTCTAGAGGGATTTAGGACACTTCATTTAGGGTGATGGTCTTATACTTGTTAAAACTAACTTTAATGGCCCATGAGTGAACTTCTGGGCAAGTTGGTGAAGCAGAGAAACACTCAGCCAAATTCTCCCAAAATTTCTCTCCAAATAACTTTAAAATAATACCTCAAGCTGAATTCTGGAGGGGCAGAGACAACAAAAATCAGTGACACCCTTTTAATCCGAGACAACATAGGAGGTTGGAAAGAGAGATGAGAGACACAGGAAAGAAGACTAACTCAGAGTCCATGCAGATAAAACACTAGTGGCAAGACTAGATGGAGTTGATAGCAAGGGGCCCTGGAAACTGGTCTGAAAAGAGATTACAGAAACTGTACTAGTTATGGCTACATGACCAGATGCTGTGTGGCAAGTCTATTGCCTATAACCACTTCTGAGTCATAGTTCAAGGGCAGAGAGGAGTAGTATTTGTCAAGAGGTAGTGGGAACCAGGAGGGGCAATCCTTTGGCAATACTTGAACTTTATTCACATCCAAATTAGTTTAAAGTGAAAATGTGTTTGTGTGTGTGTATGGAAATCTACTGGTAATGGAAATCTATCTTACCCAACAGGGAAGTAGAAGAAGAAGGGGATAAGAGAAAAGGGGGGTTGATAAAAGGGAGGGCAGATAAAAGAAGACAGTGGTCAGAAGCAAAACTCACTTTAAGAAAGGGACAGGATAAAGAGAGGTAAAGAAAGACAAACAGAAGAAAATAGAATGGAGGGAAATGCACAGATAGTAATCATAACTGAATGTGAATGGGGTGAACTCACAATGTATTAGAAGCCAGAATCCACAAGAAACACACTTGAAACAGAGACACGCAGGGTTATAATCAGGAGCTGGAGCCAAATTTATTATGATTTAGTTCAAATAAAGAAAGGCAGAAGTAACCATCATGACCTCGGATCATGCAAAAGAAAAAATGGATCTAATTAAAAGGGATAAGAAGGGAAACTCTATCTTGCTAAAAGGAACCATAGGCAATGAAGCAATATCAGTATTAAACATATATGCATCAGATTGCCTAGTAGCCATTCATATGTGTGTGTAATTTTATATTTTATTTTGATATTTTGTTTTCCCCAATTACAAGTAAAAACAAATTTAAACATTTTTTAAAATGTTGAGTCCCAAATTCTCTCTCTCCCTCTCTCTTCTTCACCCTCCTTGAGACAGTAAACAATCTGGTATAGATTTTACATATGTGATCACACAAAACTTTTTTCCATATTAGTTCTTTTGTGGAAAAAAATTTTAAAAAAATGAAATATAATATGATTTATTCTGAATTTAAACTTCATCAGTTCTTCCTCTGGAGATTGATGGTATTTTTCATTATTTTTTTTTATATTTGTCCATTAGAATTGATTTGGATAATTGCATTACTGGGAAGAACTGATATTTATTGTACAATATTGCTGCTGTCATGTACACTATTCTCCTGGTTCTGTTCACTCCACTTTGAATTGCTTCATGTAGGTCTTTCCAGTGTTTTCTTAAATCATGCTACTTGTATATTTCTTATAACACAATGGTATTTCATCACCATTATAAACTACAACTTGTTCAGCCATTCCCCAACTGATGGACATCCCCTTATTTTCCAATTCTTTGCTACCACAAAAAGAACTGCTATCAATATTTTTGTACATACAGCCGTTTCCCTTTTTAAAAAATTCCCTTTGATTTATAGAGCTAGTAGTGGTATTCCTTGATCAACAGGTATGTAGCTTTATAGCTGCTTGGACATAGTTCCAAATTGCTCTCCAGAATGATTGAATCAGTTCACCACTCCCCCAATAATGCATTAGAGTTTCAATTTCCCACAACCGCTCCAGTATTTGTAATTTTCCTTTTTTGTCAGAATAGCCAATCTGATATATGTGAGGTGGTACCTCACAGTTGTTTTAATTCGCAATTTTTAATCAATATTTAGAGTACTTTTATTTGACTATAGATAGCTTTGATTATCTGAAAACTGCCTGTTCATATGAAGAGCAAAGCAAGGATGTCCAATATCACTACCATTATTCAATATTTTTCCTGAAATGCCAGCTATAACACTAAGAAAAGAAAAAGAAATTAAAGGAATAAAAACAATGAGGAAACAAAACTGTTTTTCTTTGAAAATGATATGATTAGATAATCACCTAAAAAAACCTAGTCAAAACAATTGACAACTTAAGGAGAGTTGCAGGATAACAAAATAAACCCACATAAATCATTATTATTTTTATATACTACTGACAAAACCCAGGAGGAAGAAATAGAAAGAGAAATTAAATTTAAAATAACTACAGACTATTTAAAATACTTGGGTGTATACCTTCCAATAAAAGCTCCACAGATTATTCTAACACAATTACAAAACACTTTTCACACACATAAAGGCAGATCTAAACAGTTGGAGAAATATTAATTGCTTGTGAGTAGGCTAAGCCAATGTAATAAAGATAAACATTCTACGGATGTTAATTGACTTATTCAAAGCCATACAAATCAAATTACTAAAGAACTGTTTTATAGAGCAAGAAAAAAACCTAACAAAATTCATCTGAAAGAACAAAAGGTCAGAAATATCAAGGGAATCAATTGAAAAAATGTGAAGGATGGCAGCCTAATAATTCCAGATTTCAAACTATATTACAAAGCAGTAATCAAGAACAGCCTGCTACTTGCTAAGAAATGAGTTAATGAGATCAGAGGAATAGATTAGGTAAAATAAAGTTGTGAATGATCATAGTAATCTAATTTTTGATAAATCCAAAGATCCAAGGGTTTAGGGTAAGAATTTACCATTTGAAAAAATTGCTGGGAAAATGGAAAGCAATACCAAGAATGGAAGCCTGGAAAACTATAAGCATAATTCACTATATCAAAAATAAAACCAACAGAAATCATATGATTATCTCAACAGATACAAAAAAGCCTTTGACAAAATTCAACACTGATTCTTACTAAAAACACTGGAGAGCATAGGAATAAATGGAGCTTTCCTCAAAATGATAACTAGTATTTCTCTAAAGTCATCAGCAAGTATTATCCATTGTGGGAATAAGTTAGAACTCTTCCCAATAAGGTGAGAGGTAAATCAAGGATGTTCATTATCACCACTATTATTCAATATTGTTCTAGAAATGCTAGCAATAGCAAGAAGAGAAGGAAAAGAAAACAAAGGAATTAGAATAGGGAATAAGGAAACTAATCCTAGAGAATCAACTAAAAATTAGTAGAAATAATTAATAACTTCAGCAAAATTGCAGGATATAAAATAAACACATGTAAATCATCAGGAATTCTATATATTACCATTGAAATCTAGTAGAAGAGATTGAAAGTGATGTTCCATTAAAAATAACTGTAGGCAATAGAAAATATCTCAGAGTCTACATACAAATACAAACCTAGGAACTATTTGAACACAATTACTAAACACTATTCACACAAGTAAAGTCAGATCTAAACAATTGGGAAAATGTTCATTGTTCTTGACTGAGTCAATACAATAAAATGACAATTCTACCTAAATGAATTCATTCAGTGTAATACTAAACTACCAAAAATTACTTTATAGAGCTAGAAAAAATAATAACAAAATTCATCTTGAACAACAAAATATCAAGACTATAAAGGGAATTGATAAAAAGAACGAGAAGGAAAGTAGTCTAGATGTACTAGATTTCAAACACTGCCATAAAGTAGTAACCATGAAAATAGTTTGGCATTGGCTAAGAAATAGAATAGTGGATCAATGAAAGAGATTAGGTACATAATAGACAGATGTAAATGACAATAGTATTCGAGTGTTTGATAAAACCAAAGATCACAGCTTTTCGGAGAAGATCTCACTATTTGACAAAAAATGCGAGGAAAATTGAAAAATAGTTTGGCAGAAACTTGATATACACCATTATCTTACACCCTATGTCAAAATAAGGTCAAAACGGGCTTATGATATAGAATAAAGGATGCTATCATAAGCCAATTAGGGGAGCATGGAATCATTTACCTGTCAAAACTAAGGATAAAGAAAGAATTTATGACCAAACAAGAGATAGAGAATATTATGAGATGTAAAATGGGATACTTACAATTATATTTTTAAAAATTTGTATAAACAAAACCAATTCAACCAAGATTAGAAGAGAAGTAGAAGGTTGGGAGGAATCATAGCAAGTTTCTCTGATTAAATATTTGAGAACCAAGTCAAAATCATAAGAATTCAAGTCATTTCCCATTTGACAAATGGTCAAAAGATATGAATGTGGAAATTTTTAGATGAAGAAATCAAAGGTATCTATAGTCATATGAAAAAATGTTCCAAATCACTATTACTTAGAGGAATGTAAATTTTAAAAACTCACACTATTCATACGGGCTAAAACAACAGTTATGGAAACTGATAAAAGTTGGAGGGTAAGTGGGAAAATTGGGGCACTAATGCATTATTGTTGGAGTTGTGAACTGATCTAATTACTCTGGAGGGCAATTTGGAACTATGACCAAAGGGTACTACAACTGCACACACATTTGATCCAGTAATACCACTATGAAGTCTCTATCACAAAGAGATTTTAAAAAGGGAAAAGGACTTATTTGTACAGAAATACCTGTAACAGCACTTTTGTTGTGGCAAAGAATTGGAAATCAATCCATCAATTGATGAACAGGTGAACAAGTTGTGCTATATGATTTTAATGGGATACTACTGTACTATAAAAAATGACAAACAGGATGATTTCAGAAGAACCTAGAAAGAACTACATTAACTGATGCAGAGTAAAGTGAGCAGAACAAGGAGAACATTGTACATAGTAACAGCATTATATGATGATCAGCTGTGAAAGATTTAACCATTCTCAGCAATGCAATTGTCCAAGACAATTCTGAAGAATTAATGATAAAAATGTTATTCTAGAGAAAGAAAATAATGGAGTCTGGATTCAAACAGAAGCATACTATTTTTTACTCTTTGTGTGTATAATTTTTGTTTTATATGAATCTTCTTTCATAACATGATCGAACTGGAAATATATTTTGCATGATTACACATTTATACACTAACTCAAATTGCTTACTATCTCAGAGATGGAGGAGGGAAGGTAGGGAAGGAGAGACTTTGGATCTCAAAATTTTGGAAAACATGTTAAAATTTGTTATTGCATGTAATTGGGAAAAATAATTTTTTTAAATTAAAAAAAGAAAATTGCAAAGTAGTTTGGCAGAAACTAGGCATAGACCAATATCTCCCATCATTTACCAAGATAAGATAAAAATATTAAGAAATAAAGGATGATATAATAAATAAATTAAGGGAGTATGGGGAAATATATCTGTCAGATCCATGAATAAAGAAAGAACTTATGTTCAAATAAGAAATTAAGAAGGTTAGGAAGTAAAATAGACAATATTGATTACATGATATTAAAAAGCTTTTGCACAAACAAAACCAATACAGCCAAAATTAGAAAGAAAACAGAACATTGGGAAAATATTTTGCAGTAACTTTCTCCAGAAAAGACTTCATTCCTTAAATATGTAGGGAAGTGAGCCAGATTTTTAAAAAATAAGAGCCATTCACTTGTTATCAAAGGTTATGAATAAGCAATTTTCAGAGAAGAAATCAGAGTTATCTATAATCACAAGAAAAAATGCTCCAAATTACTATCTATTAGAGAAATACAAATTAAGACAATTCTGAGATATAGCCATCAGATTGACTAACACTAATTCACTGTTGGGGAAGTTGTGAACCAGTACAACCATTCTAGAAAACAATTTGGGCCTCTATACAAAGGGCTACAAAGGTATGCATTCGATTTGATATAGCAATACAATTACTATGTCTGCAGCCCAAAGAGAACAAAGAAAAAGGAAAGGGTCCTATTTATAGTAGTTCTTTTGGTAGCAAATAATCGGGAAAATTAGGGGAAGTCCATCAATTGGAGAATGGCCAAATAAATGGTATAGGATTATAATGGAATACTATTGTATATAAGAAATGTTAGGGGGCAGTTTTGGAAAAGCCTGGGAAGATTTATAAGAACTTATGCAAAGTGAAGTAATAAGAACCAGGAGAACATTGTACACAATAGCAGTAATATTGTAAGCATTATCAATGTTGAAAGACTTAGCTATTCCAAACAAAACAAAGATCCAAGATAGTTCTAAAGGACTAGAGATGAAAAATGCTATCTACCTTCAGAGAAAGAACTGATGAATTCTGAATGCAGATTAAAGCCTACTTTTTAAATCTCATTTTTTTGTTTTCTTTTCAACATGTTTAATATGGAGATATGCTTGCATGACCTCATATGTATAATCAAAATAAAATTTCTTTCCTTCTCAAGGGAATGAGAGGAAGGGAGAGAAAAATATATTTATTTATTATTTGAAAATAATAAATAAATATATTTATATTTTAATATAAATCATAGAGTACATAGACTAAAATACAAATTATGTATTTATATTATATATTATGAATATAAGACACATGATTAATATATAATTTTAAATATATGTTACATTTTAAAATATTTTATATTTTTTATAATTGGGAAATTTTTAATGAAGTAAATAGGAATACTTTTTTTTAAAATGAGCTCATAAGTGTCTGTGGTTTGCCTCTTTGGGACACTAATTATGTCACCCCATTAGTTTCAGTGATCATATAATCCAATCTTTATTTCTACTGTAAATATACACAGTTCCCTTGCTTATTTTGTAAGTGCATCTTGAAGGAAGTGTGTGTGTGTGTATGTGTGTGTGTTTTAACCTGTTTGTAATTTTTCTTGGAAAAAATAAAAAAGACTGCTGTCCTCTTGAGCAATTTGACTTTTGAAAAATTTTAACTTATTTCCAGTGAAGTTAATTTTCTCATGTAGAATTTGTAATGCCCTGATTTCCTCTACTGTTGTTGTTGTTCCAATTTGTACAAATCCTAACCCTGTTTTAAGGCTCAAATGCAAGAAGTTGAAGTGACATGTCCAAGGTGATACAGCTTGATACCTTTATCCTCAGGGTATGTCTCAATGGGGCTGCAGTGGGGGCATCACTGGCAATTTCCTAAGACTATATATTGGTTGGATTTCATAGAAGAACTTTCTTCACCTGGAAATTTCTTATACCAATGAAATCACAATACTGTCCCTATCTTATATTATTTAAAATACAATCCTACTCTATATGTGATATTTACATACACATAATTTCCCTCTATTAGACCATAATCTCCTCTGGAATAGAAACTAAATCTTATTCACCTTTGCATCACCTACAGTGGCTAGTAATAAAATAAAAACTCATATTAATATAACACGAAATCTTACCAAATCCTTTACATATATCTTCTCATTTGATCATAATCACAACCCTGATTAAACACTACCGGTATTATTAGCTCTGTTTTATAGTTGAAAAAACTGAGGTTAGGCAATATCAAGGGACTTGCCCAGTAACTCACAGCAAGTAACACTTTGGGTCTGGCTTCAAACCCAGATCTTCTTACCCTTAAGTCAAATAATTATACCAGGCAGTACCTTAAATATAAGTGGTACTTGATAAAAAAATTCAGGGAATGAATGAATGAGAAAGTCAAAACTCATTGAAGAGTTCTATTTTTTAAGTTTAACCTTGTTGGATGAATAGGATCAAGTTACATGCCACAATGTTAAAGGGTTATGATGATGGCCAGGCCAGAGGAGAGACTGGAGGTACTTTGGAACATCCAAATAATATGAAAGTTAACCTATATATTAGCACAGGAGACTCTTCAGGGAATATTAAATACACAAATAGTGGTTATGTTATATAGGGTAACTATATCAACAAAACATTAATATTTTCCCCCTCCTGGGATGTTATAAACATTAATCATTTTAATGTCTTTTGCATAGTACCCATAATAAAAGTTCTTTGGGGATACTATATTAAAAAAAGTAGGACACAGCTAGTCAGGGTTCACAAAAAAAGAAACATTTCTTTCTATCATCAAATGTTCATTTGGCTAACACAAGAAAAGTTTATTTTTTCAGTTTTGAAAATCCCAATCTAGTTGTTTTATTCAGGGGCGTAGCTTCCTAGTATTCTCCCAGATTGAATCTTTTAAAAAACTCTCTATTTTTATGTATATTTATATGCATATAAATAAATGAATAATTTATATACATGCATAGTATTCTTGGTTTCATATTTATTATAATCAAGAAATCACAGAAAGAAATACTTCAGGATAGCAAGTAATCTCTACTTTTCCCCATCAAACAGTTTTATTTGGAAAGTACTACATCAGACACCAGCACTACATAACATTGACCCTATAATATTTTAGACAAAATAGCTTCTGCCCCTTTAAGATTCAGAAGTAGGGAAGACAAGACGTAATAGTAACATGGTCAATGGGGTAATAAATTAAATTCACCTGGCAGATCTCATTCTCCTTGACTGAGGAATGTTAGAGAACACATTTCCAGTGATTGAAAAAAAATCCTCAGAAAGAGAGATCAGTAACAGAATGTTAAAGGAAAGATTGCAGTTCCAAGATCATGATTCCAACATAAATGGCATGTCTGGGTTCTCAGTCATTCTCCTTGGTAATTTCCATACCAAATGTGCAACATCTTACAGGCCAGAATGAGAGCTGTCAAGACCAACAGGGTTGATCCTTAACTTTCCCCCCCCACCCCCGGGGAAGAAGAAAGAAGAGAAAAAAACATACTGTTGAAAATTCTTTTCGATAAAAGTTATTATAATTTTTATTTAGCATCTGTTGAGTGAGGTTGCAAAGAACACAGACAAGTATGGTCTCTTCCTAGGAACATGGCATTCCAAAGTATAAGCCCTGTACTACTTATAGACAAAGATATTCTCCTCTGGCTTTAAATGAATGCCTGCCTTTTGAACCAGCCATACTACTGCTGGGTTTGTACCCCAAAGAGATAATAAGGAAAAAGACTTGTACAAAATATTTATAGCTGCGCTCTTTGTAGTGGCAAAAAAAATGAAAAATGAGGGGGTGTTCATTGATTGGGCAATGGCTCAATAAATTGTGGTATATGTTGGTGATGGAATAATATTGTGCTAAAAGGAATAAAGAACTGGAGGAATTCCATGTGAACTGAAACAACCTCCAGGAAGTGATGCAGAGTGAAAGGAGCAGAACCAAGAAAACATTGTACATAGAGACAGATACACTATGGCACAATCAAATGTAATGAACTTCTTTACTAGCAGCAATGCAATGACTCAGGACAATTCTGAGGGTCTTATGAGGAAAAAACACTATCCACATACAGAGAAAGAACTGTAAAACCAGAAATGCATTAGAAAAATATGTGATCAATCTCTTAATATGATAGGGATATGATTGGGGTTTTGATGTTAAAAGATCACTCTACTGCAAATACGAATAACATAGAAATATGTTTTAAACAATGATACATGTATAACCCAGTGGAACTGCTTGTCACCTTTGGGAGGGGAGAGGAGAAAGTAGGAGAGGGAGGATTATGTATCATGTAATCATGGAAAAATATTCTAAATAAAAATAAAAAATAAAAAAGATATTCTTATCTCTTTATTTGAATGACAATCAATGTTAATTATAATAATAATATTAGCAGAGGAAGTAAAATACATGTAGAGACAATGTGGCACAATGGAAAGAACCCTGAGCAGGGATTAGGGTACATTTTATTCTTGCTCCTTATTTATTACATTTTTTTCATTTTAGACCATTCACTTTCATTTAGCCAGTTTCCTCAAAGATAAATTATTAGTAGTATTACTCCTCCTCTTTCTCTTCTACTACTGCTTTTACTATTAGCATTACTAGTGCCATTACCACTACTACTACTACTACTACTACTACTACTACTACTACTACTACTACTACTACTACTACTATGACAGCTCACATTTACAAAGCACTTTTCACTTCACAAAATACTTTTCTTTCCAACAGCTCTGTGAAGTAGGTAGTGTGAATATTATTCCCATTTTACAGAGTGACAAAACAGTTTTTTTCATAGAGGTGAAATAACTTGATCCAGAACATAAAATTAGAGTATCAGACTGAAGATACGTTAATGCCTAATTTGCAATTCAGAGTCTTCTATTACAACATTTTTTCTTGTTTGAAAAGAACCTTTAGGATTGCATTTTGTTCTATGAAATAAAAATTTTAAATCACTGACCAAAGTATCTTATATTCTCTAGATATATCAATTTTTTTTACTATGAGGATGTTGTTTAGTGAAGCAAATTATTTACAAAAGCCTTTGTTATTTTCTCCTCTTTTCATAAAGGACAATGCAGAGAGACTGTATAAAAACTTTATAGAAATGTTAAAGTATGCATGGAGATCTTAGAAGAGGATTTCCTTCTTTGAGGAATCAAAAATTTTCTTATCAGCTTTGATTTACTCATTTTCATAACACTGTAACATGGCTTATAATATCTATTTTTATGATTAGAGAAAGTGAGGCAGAAAAAGCCATTGTTCTTAAATGATTATGTAGTATGAATATATCCTGGATTTCCTAATAGCAAATACCCAGCTCCATCCACTGAAACACATTTTGTCTGCACAGTAGCTCTGCTTCCCTTGGATTTTACTTTCAGGGGTAATAATTTATATATTTAACTGATTTCATTTTATCTTGTACCTCCATCTTCCAACTCCACTCCCAATCCTGTTTCTCCAGCCATCGTTTGGTATGCTTTTTTTTTTTTGCTAAATTAGAAGTAAATGTAATGCAGGTGTATGTCCCATGCTGGGCAGGACTAGAATGCCATGCAGCCAGGAGCCTCTGGGGAATTCCTCCTTCAGGTTTCTATTACAAGCAGGTGAAACAAGCTGGGATCATAAGAAGTGATAAGGAGAAATCCTTAAATTCCAGGAAATAGTCTAAGGCATTTTGGGAATCTGATGGAATTTGATGAATGGATCTAAGGGAAGTTTAAAGAGATGAAATTCAGGTTTGGAACGATAGTCTTAAAGTGTACAAAACCTGAATTTTAAGGGAAAGAATGAGCGAAGTTTCATGGTGGTTGTTTTGAGGCCAGAATGACAGAGCTGGGGCTCAAGAATCCACTAGAATGCAGGAGGTCATCATCATCATTCCCATTTTAAAAGTGTGAAAATTGGAGGTGCTTAATGGAGATCTGTTTGCCTAATATCCAGTAAAAAGATTTTCCTTTTTCCCCCTATTTCCTTCGGTAGTCCCAAGAAGAAAAAAATAGATAAAAAAATTTTTCAGTCCTTAATTTAATTTGTCAGACTATCCCAGATTTCAAATATAACAAGTCTACATGGAGACATGAGATAGCAGGAGCTTAGGTGCCAATGTCCCTGTTAAAATTTTGTTGTTTATAAAAATTACATGGTAGGACAATGGGAAAAAACAGCACTGAAACTCCTACGACAGCAAAACCCCCATGAATGCCTTGAGTGAGGCATCAGGGAATTCACAAAGGCCAAGCAACTCAGCTGGCCTCAGGAATGCACACATCTGAGTCATTTCCCTGAAAGCCATCTGGGGAACATCATTCCCATATATCCAGTATTGTGAGCCATCCAACGCTTATACTTTTTAGTGGGCAAGAGGGGAGGAAAGGAGTACGTGAGGGTTTATGCATCCAGGACCAAAGATCTTTTGTACCTTTATATCCTCTTGGATTTCTCTAGGTATAAAATCCTCCAAGTGGCAGGTGGAGGTTTTTGGTTTGTTTATGGATTTTTGTTGGGTGGATTTATCTTAAATTCTGCTCTCTATAAAAATGAAGAGTCTGAGACATTTCTAGGATGAGGAGATTAAGCAAGAAAAAGATGTCATAATAGAGACTTATGGTGCTGGAAGTAAGAGAAAGGAAGGCAGTCTTAGATTAGCTGCTACTTTAAAAAAATTACCTGGATTATAGCTTCATATGCATATGATATGGATTTAAATGACTTCCATATGCAAGTAAAACATTTCCTCATAAAAGTCTCCCATTTGTAAATATATTCCTCCAATCGATCTAATCTCATATTCTGTGGAATTCTTGAACTTTAGCAAACACTTATCAAATATCTACTATCAAATAGAAAGCACAGGTAGCATGGAGTAGTGATGAGTACTGGACTTTATTTTTTTTTAAACCTTTAACTTCTGTGTATTGGCTCATAGGTGGAAGAGTGGTAAGGGTGGGCAATGGGGGTCAAGTGACTTGCCCAGGGTCACACAGCTGGGAAGTGTCTGAGGCTGGATTTGAACCTAGGACTTCCCATCTCTAGGCCTGACTCAATCCACTGAGCTACCCAGCTGCCCCCCTAAAGTACTGGACTTTAGATTAGGAAGATGTGAGTTCAAATTCCACTTCTGAGAGATACTAGCTATCAAACCCTGAGAAAGACACTAAATTTCTAAGTGCAGGCAGTTCCCTTGTATTTAACTACTAAAGTGTAAGAGTTCCTTGCTTTTTGGTATATCACACAATAATCCCTCTATTAATTTCTGCTAGCAAGCAGGTAATGTAGTTGATGGAGTGTTGGACTTGGAGTCAGGAAGGCTTGAGTTTGAATCTAGCCTCAGACATTTACTAGTTGTGAGACCCTTCATCTTTCTGGGAATAATACTATCACCTACTTTCCAGGGTTGCTGTAAAGATCAAATGAGATAACCTATGTAAAGGATATCACCTAACTTTAAATGCTATGTAGTCATTTTTATTAGTTATTTCTAATTTCCAATCAGAAATTTTACACAACTTGAATTGGAACTGTATGATATAAGATTTGCTTCTGCCTAATAAAAAGATTTTTTTTACATTTGAAGGTAGCATTTCAAGAGAAGCTAAGTTTGGGGTTTCTCTTTGATAACATCCTGTAGATTTTGCTGATGTGTACTTTGCCCTCTGTTTTCAATACTTTCATGAAATTTTCTTATATGATTTCCTGAAAAGTTATATTCAGACTTTTTGCTTGCGGAGAATCAAAAATTTTCAGGTTGTTTGACCACTGTCTTCTAGCTCTGTTGCCTTTATTTGTAGGGGTGGGGTCTGATCTTGGTTTGTCAATTGCCTACAACCAGGAAGACTTGAGTTCAAGCCCTGGGCAAGTTATTAATCTCTCTATGACTCAGTTTCTTCATCAGTAAAATGGGGTTAAAAACAATAGCATTCACCTCCCTGGGTTGTCATGCAGATCAAAAGAGATAACATATGTAAAGTGCTTTGCAAATGTTAAAGCACATTATAAATGCTACTTGTCTATTTGCTATGCCTCATTTTTACAACATGACTAGTCCACCTCCTTTCCTAATTATGAATGATATCAACAATGTCTTTTATGCTGCTTCTTATAAACAAGTCATTGTTGGCAAAATGTTGCTGTCTACTGGTACTCACCATGTATTTTCCATTGCTTTTTGTCTAACATGATTTTGAGTTCTAAAATCATGCTTTTAAATGATTCATAGTCATTTACTATCACTTGGAGAATAATGACATAAAAGAAATGAGGATTTTAAGAAAGGGAGGATCTTGGGATATTTGAAAGAGCTACCTATTTTCCAAAATGTGATCTGGCCTAATCCTCTCTTTTTATTCAAGTCAGAGCCTAGCTCTAATAATTTTAGTCCATTTTACACAGTGGGGACAGTCTGTTTAGCAGCACAGATATAGGAAGCCAATCCTGGAATATTGTTTTTAATTTTGAGAATCATATTTTAGGAATGATATTGATAAGAAAGAGCACATGTAGAAGAAAGATACCAGGATAGTGTGTGTATATGTGTCTGTATCTCTATCTACCTATCTTTCTATCTTTCTATCTATCTATCTATCTATCTATCTATCTATCTATCTATCTATCTATCTATCTATCTATCTGCATATCTCCAGATATTTAGAAAAAGAGAAGAATTTCACTTTTGAATATCCAGAGGCAGCTAACATGCTCCACTCTGTTATGATAAAGAAGGACTAGACTTTTTCAGCTTGATCCTAGAGGGCAATTCAGGGTGCCATTTTTAAAGATGAAGTAAAATAGATTTTGGTTTGTTGTAAGAAGATAACCTAATAGAGATCTCTAAATGTGAAATGAGCGTGCTTGAGCCATTATACAACACCTTCCTTGAGGTTTTCAATGAGAGGTTGGATGACACTTGTCAGAGACATTATATAAGGTATTCATGATAATACTCAGTTTATATTAGATTGCCTCTGTAGTCCTTTTTAATACCGTGATTCTGTGGATTTTCCAAGGTTAAAGATGAGTAGGTCAGGAAAAGTAGAAGGGAAATAGGAGAGTGATTTGAGGATATTAGCTCTTTGAAGTTACTGATCATAGGATTAAGGCCAACTACATAGATAAATGAAGTCAGAATACAGAATATACTGGAAGAATTGGGAAGAATTGACAGACAAAATGTTAGGATTAGAGTGCTTAGAAATTATGAGAAAAAGAGAGGAATGAAATTTGGAAAGTGGAAAAATGGCAATAATGATACTTGGTTAGTGTGTGTTTACAAGAGAGACAGACAAAGAGCCAGCAAGACAGATAGACAGACAGACAGACACACACACACACACACACACACACACACACACACACAGAGGGGAGGAGGAAGAGGCCACAAGGCAGTCAATAAATAGGTCAAGAAGGCTTTGTGGCACAGTGGTGAAAGTCTGGAGAATCAGAGGCAAAATCCAGAGAGGAATGAAGAGGTAGAAATTCATCCAAACATAAAAGGAACTGAAATAGTTGTATATCAGAAAGGGTTTGGGTGATACTATACTCTAAATTATCCACCCTCCCTTTGGAATCTTTACTATATTGACAATATCTCCTGGGGAGAAAGAACACAAAAACAGTCATATTCATAGACTAAGATTCCATTTAAAATACCTATAAAGATCTTTCACTTAAGTTCACTCTAATGCCTCATTAAGTAATTGTCGATTTTCAAGGACTGTTTTCAGAGTATAATCTTTGGAAGTTTCAATCAAGCTAGAAAGGCTTCAAATTAAGGCTTAGAGATATACTTCTCAGGCTGAGGTAGGATAATCTATGGATGCTTGGACAATGTAGAAAAATACTTAAAATTCTTAACAGTCTGAGAGACAAAACAATTGAGAATAATATCAGTTTAGCATATAAGCTCTTTTGCAAATGATTTCGGAAATAGATAATGCATAGCTATGAACATTATTACTTCACTTGTCAGTGAAAAGCAATGGAGGGGAAAACGAACCTGCAGAGCACTTGGCAAGAGATTCCTTTAAGCGGTAATTTTTCAAACCTTTGCAGATGAACCAGGAAGGAAGTCAACAAATGGCTAAAAAGTGAAACAGATTGATAAACCTTTTTATAGTTACCTGTTCTCATCTATGATGATAATAGAACCACTAGTGTTGGACTGGGGATATAAATATGAAAAAAGACAGTCCTTGCCCTCAAAAAGCTAAAGATCTAACAGGAGAAAACACGCAAAATAAAGGTGAAAAGGAAGGGCTAGGGAAGGGAGAAGATCTGATGGAAAGGATATGATGGAGAATCCAAAGAAATCAAAAGGAGCACAGCTGGGTGGGAAATAAAGAGTTGACTGTCATGGGTACCTTTCTTAAACTGAGATTTTGAAATTCATAGAATAGGTAGCAAGGTTCATTTTATTCTGCCAGATAATAAATTTTCCCAATATTCCCCAGGGCATGGTATAGAAGTCAAAGAAGTCCAAAAGGACTGTAGTAGGGTGGGAAATGAGATGTCACTCCATGAAAATATAAGAAAGGGAGAGGGAGGTATTGAGATTTTTTTCTATAAGAAGACATGCTTTTATAGTCATACAACTAAGAATTTTAGAGACTATAAGGTCCCACTGTATTTCTTCTTTTTTGACTTTTTAAAGTATTTTACCTGATAGAACAAAATGCAGTCTGAAGTCAGACAATGTGTCTTGCACATGTATATTAAAATTGTACATAACTCTGTGTTAGATGTGATTATAGAGATAACCTTGCCTGACAATCTGCTGAGTATCACCAGCAAGCAATATATAAAGTTGGAAGATATATATTCACTTGAAATATATACCAGTACCATTCAAGATATTCTATGAAATGTCCAAACAAAAGAATTCCTTACTCATGGGAATACATTTCAAGTATTTCAAGTTAATAGCTGGAATATATTAATTGTTTTAGTGAAATTAAGCTGTGAAAGCAGACTGTTTCACTTTGTAATTCTATTTCCAGCAACTAGCTCAGAATCTGGCACATGATAAGGATATATTAGTAATAAATATTGATGAATTGATTATTTGATGGAAGCCTTTTTTATGAAACTAAAGGCATTTAGAAAAGTTGTTCTATCCACAATGGACAAAAGCAAGGACATAAAAAACATAGGTTTTGCCCAGGTAATGATATTAAGTTGGTTGGGTAGCCCATTGCATTTATCTCTCATGATTTATCTTTTGTATCTTTTTTAGTAATCCTGGGCAAGTCGATAATCTCTCTTTGAGAGATTGCTGCAGTTGGATAAAGAGCTGAGGTTGGAATTGACTAGGAGAAAAGATTGGACAGTAATGTCCAATTGGTAATAAGAATGTAAAGTAGACAGGTAGCAGAAGGAATGAAGAGATAATGGGTCAAAGAGATGATACACAAGTAGCATTGGTAGAATTTGGCAATTGATTGGAGATGGGGAAAAAGGAAAGTTACTCATAAGACATGTATGCATATCATAGTTTGTATTATAAAGATATATATACTGGATTATTTATTATTCTGTATTTGTAACCATATTCCTTATCTAAAAAGAGTCTGAAATCACGTTGGAGAAAGAAAGCAGATATAAATACAACAACTTTTGTATCCTTCTTGGCAGTCAGTTTATCTTGTGGGTTTATGTATTCATTAATTATTGATTGAGTGAATATCTGAGTGAAAGTTGGCTTGAATGGAAGATGGATAAACATCTTACTTTGTCATTTCTTCTAAAAGAAGGAACCTTCCTCCATACAGAGCTAATTGTTGTTTCTTACCAACCAATGCAGTGCCTCATTGAAATCAGTCCCAAACCAATTTACAGAAAGAATATTGTATGGGAAGAATTGTATGAACTGATGCAGAGCAAGTTAAGCAGAAACATAAAAGAAGTATATATAGTGACTATCACAGTGTGAATGAAAAGCTCATTAAAGGCAAGTGAACTCTTGAATATTGGAAAGCCCAACAAAGGCCTTAGATAGAGCACAGAAAATGAAACACTCCTTCCTTTATGAAAGAGCTGTAGCCTGTGGGCACTGTATGCAGTTGTCAAATGAGGTTCCTCGGGTGGGTGCTTTTGCTTAATTTTTTTTTGTCACAAGGGAAGATTCCTGAGAAAGGAAGATGAGGGTGAAAAATGGCTTCTGGAAAGACAAAAGACATTACTAATACATTTTAAAAATATAATAAGATGCAAGTGTTGAAAAAATATACTGGATTGATGGCCAATAGCTTTTGATTATATTCTTGGCTCTGTCACTACCTATGTGATTTTGGACAAGTCAAGCCACTTCTTTAAACATGTTTCTTTTTCTGCTAAATGAGGACATTGGACTAGATAGTTTCCAAGGACACTTCCATCTCTATGCTCATATGATTTCAATGATTATTAAAAGGAACACACAAGGCAAAGACCATCTAAGATTATTAAGCCAGTGATTCTTAATGTGTGACCACACAGCTTCTAGTGTAACCTTCTTGGGTGCAATTACTTCCATTTTTTATCTCTGAAAATTTCAGAGAAAATTCTGACCTGTACTGAAAAGGGAGTTTCCTCTTCTGAGAATTCCCTATACCAATCCCATATTTAGTTCCACCTGACAGGATCAAGGAAGATAGCATGGAGAAAGAAGACTGCTGAGAAGCATATTGAAGGAAGATTAGGAATTTGACAAGAAGAAATGGGAATAAGCATTTTAGCCTAGAGAATATTATTATCAAAGATAAATAGGTGGAAAATCATGGTGGTATTAAGGAATACTTGAGTAAATCTACCTTACCTGTAGCACAGGTTTTGTGAGTGGTGTGAGCTAAAACTGGAAAGGTTAGTTGGTTGGGACTTGATTATGGACAGTCTTGAATGTCAGACAAAGGAGTTTGTGTGTTATTTTGTAAGCAATCGGGGCATGTGGTGATGAAAACCTTTGGATGATGGAGCGACATGATCAGAGTTGTTCATTAGGGAAATTAATCTGCACTGAGGAAAGGGTAGAAGGGAAATTAGACAGACTAGAGGGAGGAAAATGGATTAGAAGGCCATTAAAATAGTCTCAGGGAAAAGTAATAAACTTCTAAATTAAAATAGTGAAGTAGGATTAGAAAATAGTGGATAAATATGAGACATAGCACAGATGTAGAATTGATGGGAGGTGATGACTAACTCTCCCTTCTTTCCATTGCATCCCATGTTTAAGCAAAGGTAATACAAGGTTTCAGGCCTGCTAGATTAGAGGAAAGTGGTACCATTAACAGAAACAGGAGAACCAGGAAAAGAAGAAAAGGAATAGGAAGGGCCATGTGAAGTCTGAAGTGCCAGCTGGAAGTTCAGGGTGAAAGTTCACATCTGGTAGGAGGGAGATATGGGCTAGAAATATGAATTCATTTTTAAGCTATTATTTTTTAAAATCACAATTCTTTAAAAAAAAAAAAAACCTTGCTACAGCCATTGAGAAATTAGATTCTGCATGATTTAGAGGGGAAAATGGAAGTTTCGTCTGAATGGATGTCTTTCTTTACCTCCCACTCCAGCTGAGTTTAACACATGGGAAAGAGGCATCTCATCTTACCTGGAGGTCTGAATCATTAGGGATATTTCATTTATAAGTTTCAGAGGATATTTCCCATGGTATTGTTAGGATAATGTCTCAACTTTGGTTATGAAAGAGGAGGAGGGAGAAGGGTACTCCAGTAGGATTAGGACTGGAATGTAATATTCTTTATATCTAGGAAAATGTTGCCTTTGACCCAGCCAAAATGGAGACTTCAGAATAACTGTGGGACATTGATGAAGGTCTCAGACTTTTGTATAGTAGAGTGAACTTTAGAGGAGCCATGTCACTGGACTTGACACATGGGTTTGGTATTTAAAAACTGCAAAGAGGGAATGCAATTACTGACCACAATAGGACAAGATAGATCCCCTCTGATTATTGCTCTTCACCCAACACTTTTCTTGCTGCCAAGTACAGTATTATAAATCACTCGCTGATCATTCTTCATATGTTCCCCAGATTGCAATACATTTTCCCAAGCATCCATTTATTCCACATTGCTGGACCCTGGGACCAGAGTAGGAGATTAAAACCAGTCCTATCTCTTTCAGAGGTTTAATATCTACATTGCTCAATCTCTGTATTTGTACTAGATGCCAGATCTAGGGATGGTTTTTACCACTGTCAGAAGTTTTCATTCTTCTCTGCACCCCTTCCCCAATTTGACTTTATTATACTTAAGCTAGACTTTCTGCCCTTTTTTATTTCCACCAACCCGAGTAAAATGCTCGTTTTTCTTAATGGTGTTCAGCTCACTTATTCTGTTTAGTTCTGATCCTCTAGAGCTAAAGGTAGGCTATTTGTGGTGGTGGGTTTTGCTGGCTAGATAGCGAAGCAGAGCAGGATGCTGGATGTATTAGTCTCTCTGTCAGTGCCCAAGCAGAGGAGATGCGAGTTACAAAGTGAAGTTAATTGGCAGGCTATATTGGCACATGCGGTATGGTGCCCTTTTTTGTGATTGAGATGGAAATCTTTCCACTTGTTTCAATTTCAGGGACAGATAAAGAAAGATCGCTTGGTCCCATGAAGAAATGCATAACAAGACTTTCTTGGATTAGATATGAGCAGATAATATGAAAGAAGGTAGGGTTCTGTGTCTTAATAGTTAAGCTGAAGCTTTAATGGAGAGAGGGTTCAAATAACATTTCCTAAAACTTGGCACTGAATATTACTGCTAATAGTACAAATAACTGAGTTTTCTCAGCTAGATAAGTACTATAGGATCATTCTCAAAAAGAATGCTTTGTCCTAGAATAGAATAAGTAAAAAGAAATATCTACAACAATATAGACCAGAGTGGGAAAGAGGGATATAAATACATCTTACTTTAAACATGAAGGAAAGATTTGAAGTTAAAATAAAGATACAGAAATATTTCAATGTCTTGTTTTATTTTGGAAAAATAATTTGTTAATGTCAGCAGGAAGAAATATGAGACAAAAAAGAAGTGAGGTGTCACATATGTTTTCAAAAAACACCTAGCAGAGAACAAAATTTTTAAAAGGCCTGAGGATTCCTTCCAGGACACAGTAATAAATATCAGCCTCATAAAAACAGGCATTGGGCAAGATGGGTGGAAACAGGAAAATAATGAATTGCTCCAGGGCAGGTGGTGAACAGGGAGAAGCCAGGTACATGAGGACTTCTACACATAAGGAGACCACCGTGTTCTCCAAAGCTCTTCTCATTCCAAGCAGCAAATCAGTGTTAGGAAAAGTTCCAGCCAGGGTTCTATGGATTCTATGTCTGGCAAGAAGGTTTGAAGTGTACACCTGGCAGACAACTCATCAATTCAACTCACATCTTACCCTTTAGAGAATCTGGCCCATCATGGGAGGAAGAAGCTTTAGTCTGCACTATCTAAAATCCTGAAGGATATCTGCTAGAATAGCTGCTCTGATCTGTTGTACTATTGCTAATGCATACCTCAAGATGATCAGATTTAGGTTCACTTACATAATTGTTAAACCACAGATCTAAATTGTTAAGGACCTTAAAGACCATCTAGTCAAATGAAACTGTTCTATACAATTGAAATGACTTGTACAGAAAACAAGTGATAGAATCTGAGTTCAAAACCAAGTCCCTGACTCCAAATCCATATTCCTTTCTTTTGCTTTACCCTTGTTCTTCTCTCCTTTTCTCCTCTACCCATTTGTCTTCACCTTCCTTTCCTCCCCTTATATTGATGTCTTTTGTTGTCGATTCTTTTAACAAGTCTTTACATGGCAAAGTCTTTACTCCCCTCACCAGCCTAAATTTTCCTTTTCTGAATGTATTCCACTTTGTTAATATGGTGTTAAGAATTAAAAATAATATTCTAGAGCACAAATTTTTAACCTGGGGTCTGAAGACATCAAGGCGTACATGGGCAGATTTCAGAGGGGTCTATGAAAACATGGATGGATGGAACAAACATTTTTATTTCAATATAAATGGTTTCCTTTGTAATGCTATATATTTTATGCCTTTAAAAATATGATTCTAAGAAGAGGTCCATAGGCTTCTGCAGGCTGCCAAAGGGTCCATGAGTTGATAATAATAATAATAGCTAGCATTTATGTAGTATGTACTATGCATCAGGCACTGTGGCAAGACCATTACAATTATTATCTCATTTGATCTTTGCAACAATCCTGGGAGGTAAGTACTATTATTATCCCCATTTTCCATATGAGGAAATGGAGACATCAGAAATTAAATGACCCTGCCCAGGATCACACAGCTAGTAAAATGTCTAAGGGTGGATTTGAATTTAGGTCTTCCTGTCTACAGGCCAGGTGCTCTATTCACCTTGTCACCTAGCTGCCTCCATGAAACCTAAAAGGTTAAAACCTTCCCTCTCACCCCAACACTCTAGATAATATGATGGGACTATCATCTCCCTCTTTTCTGGGTACCATGTCACTCTTAAAATGGTCTATGACAGCATTAGGTTTTGTTTAATCACTTTTTTTTGTTTCCTTGACACACTTACTAAACTTCTAAAGGAGTGAAAAAATATTGTTGTTCATTTTGTTGTTCATTCATTGTTATAAACAAAAAGGGGCCTAGGGAGATATAGATATACAGTGATGTGAATGTATCTATCTTTATTCTCCCTAGCTGCAGATGATGGAGGAACACCAACCCTGATCACTCTTGATAGTTGCTATAATTTCCTCTTTCATCTAACAGTTGCCCAGGGAGGACCCCAAAAGGTTAGGTGGATAGGTAACCCTTTCAGGTCCAACCTGAGGTTATATTATAAATTAATATAGGGCTTTTGATTTGCCTTGGATCATGTTTGGTATCTGACTGCGTTGACTTCCTCCCCAAGGGTTGTGATATAAAGACCACTCAGGAAGGTACTTGTTAAACTCTCTTTATCTATGATCAGGGAAAGGATAAACAGGGCAAGGATTGGGGATTGGAGACCCTATCAACATAATATCTATGACTAGTTGTCAATGAGGACTGGAGGCTATTGATCTAGTAGAAGCTGGAGCTTTATTCTCCACTACACCTCTGGCCCAGCCTGGCCACAGCCAAGGCAGAGAATAGGGACTGCTATTGAAGCAGCTGTGTTGGTGATCTTATTCTCTCAGCTTTCTCACTACCAGTGTTTGGTGATGCACTAGCTCTCACAGTTTTCAGGAAATATTCAGATTCTTCCTACTCTCTTCTTCATAGACCTCCCTGCCTCCCTTCACCACCCAGAGGCCTAGAGACCTAAAGAGACCCAGAAAGTCCAGGAGACCTAAAGAGCTAGAAAGACCAAGGGACCTAAAGACCTAAAAAGTCCCCTAAAGAGACCCCCTCCAAGTGGCTGTCAGGGGTATTTATACAGTCAGGCCAACTGACGTTTGCCCCTGGCTCACAGGACCTGGGAACATCCCATGTCTTCCAACTGCCTTCCCTGTCATTCAAGATGGCATCCATCATTTCCCAGGTTATGAATATAACATCATTTAAGTTGTATCTGAATTTTCGGGACACCATTTAGAGTTTTCTTGGTAAAGATATTGGAATGGTTTGCCATTTCCTTCTCCATATCATTTTAAAGATGAGGAAACTAAGACAAATGGAGTTAAATGTCTTGCCCAGGATCACACCGCTAGTAAGTATCTGAGGCTGGAATTGGACTCACGTCTTCCTAACTTCAGACCTGGTGCTCTACCTACTATACTACCTAACTGTACAGAAAAAATATATTGGATCTCATTAATTTCTGCAAGTGATTGAGAATATTATTAGATATGTGTGCATGTCTCCTTTTCCAACTATATACAATTTTTGTGAGAATAATGTGCACACAAATCAAGGACATTTTTGATAAAGCATATTAGAAAGGAATAAGAATAAGAATAAGGAATAAGAAAGGAAAAGGAAAGGAATAAAAAAAGATTTTTCCAGTTATATTCCACAGTAGATCAAGCCTTTAACATCACGACATTAACTATAAGATTTTAAGAGTGAAAAATTCTTCTCTGCTCATTGCAGACAAAAAACAACACTTTTTGAATAAACAGAGCAAAAAGTCACTTTACAGGTATCCTTATAACAAAGTATCAGACTTTATGCTCTCAAAAGCATCTTTAAAGATAAAATGGAGAATTATGTCTGATGATCCTTGGAAATCCAGGTCCTTATTGTCACTTGACCGAACTTTTACAATAAATTCTTAATTGTTCTCCCTACATTCAATCTTTTTCTAGTCCAATATACCATCTACTAAATTGAGATTGCTAAAGTATAGACTTGATCATGTCCATCTGCCCAAAAAGCAGTTCTTACTGTTGCCTGTAGGATAAAAGAGAAAGTGTTTTCTTTGGCTTTTAATGTCCTTTCTGGACTAATGGCTCATTGGTTATCCTAACACACTATATATTTTATCGAAATGGGTTGACTAGCTATATACTACATACAACATCCCAAGTGCCACCTCCATAGCTTTGCATAAGCTATCTTTCATGCCTGGAATGCTCTTCTTGAAATTCTACTTCTTGAAATATCAAAAAATTTTTCAAGGCTCAGCTAAAGGGATACCTCTTTAAAAGGTCTTTCAACTAATGCCACATCCTAATAGTGTATTTTTTTGTTTATATTCTGTATTTATTTCTCTGTAAACATGCTGGGCCTTAGTTGCAAAGTCCAAACAGGAAAATTTATACTTTATTGTCTATATTTTTGACCCTCTTTACCTTCCCTGATTCTCTCTCATACTTATACCCCAAAAGTATTTTCTTCCAATGGGGCAAGGAAAGAGCAAAGAAATCTCAGTTCAACATCCCATCTATCTCCTCCAAGTAATGCCCCTTGATCCACCCCCACCCCATAACCAGCAGGGCTTGGTGCAAAGAGCAATGGATTTGGAGCAAGGAGACTCCAAGGATTGGGCGTGACTCTCAGCTCTGCCATGTGGTAGCCATGTGAAGTTGTACAACATAGACCACTCTGAAAGGCAATTTTCCTCTATGTAAAATGGGGATCCTAATACATTTCAGTCAAGAGATATTTATTATGAACCCATTATGTATTAGTCACCATGTTGAGCACTAGAGATACAAAGAAAAAAACCAATAAAAATGGCTGTGAAGAGATCATGGGAGAGGTGTGGAGAAGGAAATAAGCACTCAGAGGAGTATGTGATTGTGAGACTCCACACACCATAGCTGAACAATGGCTGTGGTTCTAGTATAGTACAGGGGAATGAGTACAATGACCAAGATCTCAGCTCTTTGGGTCTTTGTCATTGTATCTGACTTATTTCTAAGCCTATTTATGGGGTGTGAGTGGGAGAGGGAGCTGAGCTGCAGTTAATCATTGGGTGGTCTGAAGTGTGCCATTACCACCTCCTCAATGACCACAAGAGTATTGGGACTAGAAAAGTCTGCTAACATTATATACAGGGAATAGATGATGTTTGCTAAGCTTATTACGATCAGTAGAGCCTTCCACCCTTTGTCAAAAGGCATCTGACTCAATCAATATTGGGTGTATAGGAATATCCCAGAACATAGGCAGGTCAACGATGGTCCCTTCTGTCCGCTAGGACCTAGGGAGCCTAGCTTTAAGCTAATCCTCACAACAATAGAAATGGCCACTGCTCTCAAGGGACTCACAATCTAAGGAAGGACATTATATATTTTTTTAAACATACTACAGATTTGTTGTCATGGAAATGCTTTGTAAATGGCAAAGTACTAGATTCAGTTAGGCTATTTTTATGTGGGTCTGGACCTGTTCCTCAATTGGCTTCTTCTAATGAGACCACACATAACATTATTCCATTTTCCTTAGTCTTTATTCTCTTTTAAACTCCCTATGTTATTAAAGCTCCTCAATGCCTAAGAAAAGGTCCTACTGGGCAATGGAAAGGATCCTAAGAGTTCTTGGGGTCAGAACGCTGTACGACTCTGCCCAGTAGCTGAAATTGTTCTTGGCTTCAACCATTCTTAGTGAGTCCCCACATTTCATGTTTTTTTGCTTTTCTTTGTATCACCAGATGTTAATGTAGTGTCTGCCTGGCACATGGTAAACGCTTAATAAATTCTTATTGACTGGCTTATTTTCCTTTAGGGAATTATCTCTTTTTCCCATTATCCCCAAGCTGTCAATTCTTCTTGAGTCACAATGGCATATAACAACAAATATATCTAAATTCCTCTTGCTTCAGCTAGCTTTACAAATCTACAGATGTGTTTTGAGGAAGGTTGAACGATAGTGGTATTTTTGTTTTGTTTGTTTGTTTGTTTTAGTTATAGGAAATTCGATATTATCTCTCCTGAGTACAGAAGGCTCTGGTTTCTGGCTGCTCAGGCAGAGACCCTGCCAAATGGAGAATCTAAGGAAAGGACCCTTTGGCAACTATGGCTAATTGATTAATGGATACTCTGACCTTCCTCAATTTGCTTAAGTTTAACTGAAAGCTTGCCATCTCTTAGAGTCTGTGAAGAATATTTTTTTTGGGGGAGGGGAGGAATGAGTTGGACCAGATGCTGACTGATCATTACAAATTTGAGATTATGTGGTTCTGTAATTCTAAGTGTTTGAATTTACTACTTTCAGACTCAAACAGGCTATTTCCTATATAGCCATTCATGACTGACCTCCAAGGACCTAGAAGGTTGGGATGATGTGGCTCTCTGTCCCTTCTTTCCTTTCTCCAATAGAACTTTTTCCTGGGTCTTGAGATATGTGCATGACATAATCCATCCTTCCTGAACTGGGCCTAAAGGAGAAAAGCTGCCCCCAGAAATCTGTCAACCGTTTAGTGTTTGGAAGAAGCTGAAATGTCCTTGAAAAACTTAAGAGGGATCAAAGGTACTTATTAAAGCATTTCTAAAAAAGATCTTGATTTTAATGAAAAGCAAATGAGCCTGGATGGAGAGAAGTCCAGGAACTGTTCTCTGGTGGATGCGGTTGAGAGTGCCTTGTGACCAACTTAGAGGAAATGTGTATTCTGATGGGAATGGGGCTTATTTGGAAGTAGAGTTCTAGCCAGTGCGCAAATGAATTGTTCTGGCCTTGAACTTGGGGGAGGCTGCAGAATTAAACAATTACTTCAGCAGATGCACCTTCTTCCTATGAGACTTGATCCAAGAAAAATAATTCAAATGCAATAAAATGGAATATCTGTGTGTATGCATTTAACCTCTGAGCTTTCTATTTTACAGAAAAGCAAAACAAAACAAAAGCCCATGTCATTTTTTGTTGAAAAAACATTGATCTTCCTGGAAGGTAAATATTCTGCAACCTCAGCCAGGCATTAGCACCCTGACCATGTCATTGAAGGGAAAAAGGTGGATGGAAATCCAGCCAGATCACTGTGAATTGCTTTTCTCAGTTAACAACTGTTCATATCATGTGCTTTGGTTTGGGGTAGAACAAGTGCATTCTTCCTGGAGAGATCTGTTCGCTTAATGAACTCCCAAACTGCAGTACAGAACAGAAACCACAAATGGCCAGCTGCTCCTGCAAGCCCTCAAAGCCATTGGGCTTCACTGCTGACCTAGCAGGATCCCTTCCAAAGTAGAGTCTGTTCATTCCATTGTGTCCTCAGCTACTCCCTTGAGATTCCCATCAAAGGTGCTGACAGAGAGGAGAAGACTTGCCCATTTGGGTTGGCTTAAGAGCAATAATTCTTCCTTCTAAGGCAGTGCTGGCTAGTTAATAGTTGACAGATAAGGACACGCCCAGATTTGTAGTCCTGGCCCTGCCAATACCATATGGTGTGACAAGACCCTGAATTTCCCAGTACCTTAGTTTCTTTGCCAGTGAGATGGAGAGAATAGTGGTACCTTTCAAACCCTCTGCATTCTTCCTCTGTAAATAGATGCTTTCACGTATCTCAGAGAGATTTTATATAGTCATCCTCTGTCCTTTCTGTTACTTTTTCTCGATGGACTATAAAACTAAATCGTGACATATGATTTCCTATTGGCAACTAAAATTTGGCTGGGAGTTTCTATCTATGGTTGACTGTCAACAACAGGGCATGTATGCATCACCCCACAGATAACATAATTCTTGTAACTTATTTCCCTCTGAAGTCCATGTGTCCTTGTAGAAGGAAATTATTTCTAGTCTGCTATGCCAGGAAGAGTCTTAGATTGGAACCTGAGTTACTAAAAATGTCTGTCCTCATAATAATAATAGCTAGTGTTTATTAATACTTTGTGTTGAGCATTGTGCTAAGAGTTTTATAAATAGTATCTCATTTGAGATCCATAACAATCCAGGGAGGTAGGTGCTATCATCCTTTTTTTAAAGGTGAGGAAACTGAGGCAAACAGATGTTAAGTAACTTGCCCAAGGTCACTCAGCTAGTAAGTATATGAGACCAAATTTGAACTTGGGTCTTCCTGACTCTAGGTTTAGCTTCTATCTACTGCACTGCTTCCCTGGATACCTCAGATACATAGCAAGTATCCTCAGATACCAGGTGCCATGGGAATACCAAAGAAGAATAAACCATGATTCTTGCCCTTAGAGACATTAGATTCTTTTGTGATCTCATTAGGATAGTTCAGAAATCATTTGCCAACAGTGCTTCACTTCAACTTCCCAAAGATAACACTCTCTATAGGTGAACATTCCAACCCTTTCTTCAACATCTTTTTCACACTCTGTTACAGGACAAGAGAATCTTCTTTGAAGAGCCATCTTGAACTACAGTACAACCACCCATATGAGGCTTACTCTGCTTGATCCTCCAAGAAATTATTCCTCCTTTGAAATTCCTTTGAATTTATGTATCTTTGTGAAAATGTTCTCCGTTTTCACTAGCTCCCCCAGACAAAGATGCCTAAGTCATACACTGCATCCTTGGCCATTGCCAGTTGTCTTGACTTGTTTTACCACTGGACTTCGGTAACTGGAAGAGAAAGTGAGACCAACAACTTTGTACAACTCTGCCTCACTTAAATCCAATTCATACTTGAGTCAAGACATCCCGCTGGTGATATCATTGGTCCTCTTCGAAAAAGAAAGACTAACAACAATGGTAACAATACCTCTAACAGAAAGTGAACTTTTATAGGGAAAGGATTGTTTCTGTTTTTCTAAGACAGAAATAAATGAAGCTTACTTCTAGTTAACAAAAAATAATTAAAGTAGAAAGCTACAAGATACCCACTTCATCTACATCTGTTACTCTAAATGAGCTCCTCTATAGCCCAGTGGTACTGTGACGCCTCACAGAATCCTGTAGTCTCCATCTTTTTGTGATAATGTGGTGTCCTAGAAATGTCTCCTCTCCTAAGCTCTTAAGTCTCAAGTTCTAAATTTTCTGTCCCTAAGTACCAAAGGTTTTAAGTTATAGACTTGCATAGGCTGTCATGCCAAAAGTAAACTATTCTTACAAATGACATGTAACCTATAAAATGACCTACGATATCTGATTGTCCATTAGAAAGTCAGCATCTCCAGAGGGAGACTGTCCAGTGATATCTCTACTTCATTGTATATTTCTCACCAAACTGTAATCTAGATTTCATCATGCTAACTACCCTCTCTCTCCCAGGGCACCTTCCTTTTCCTTCCCCTCCTCTCTATACTCTTTTTAGTTTACTTTTAAGTGACTCCTCCCATTAGAATAGAAGTTCCTTGAGGGCAGTAACAACATTCATCTTTCTTTAAATTTTATTCCCTGTGCTTAGCAAAGTGCCTGGAACATTGAATAAAGTTGAATTAAGCACAGTTCTCCATTTTTAAAGGTTTAAGACAATAGTTCTCTTGCTGACTCTGAAACTAATTAGTTGAATGACTTTGGGAAAGTCATTTAATCTTTGTGTCTTAAATTCCTTTGTGAAAATGGGCATGATGAGAATGATTCCACATTATATGAAGGCTTGCCAAGCACTTTCTGTAAGGGAATAGGCTGGAAGAGATGTACCACCACCATGTTTCTGAATGCAAGCTGGTGAAAAGTATTCAGTTAGCAAGGAGCATGGGAAAGAAAGAGTGGATAAATGATAGCTACAAAAGAAGAGTTTATGGGCTTTGCTAAAGGGAAAGAGGGGAAGAGGAAAGAACAATAAACCATGGTCCTGAGTTTAAAGAATGTCTGAGACAGCAGAAATGGTGAGAGCCAGGAAAGGAACTCAATAGAAGAAAAGCAGACTCTGTAAATTAGAGGGAGAAGCACCAAAAGTGAAAAGAATGAAAATGTGAATTTATTGTTGCAGAGCATGGAATTCATTTTTGTTAGATGCACAATTGGACAAGAATTACAATGTATAATATATGCTGATAATAATAAAATAGCTAGCATTTATATAATACTTTAAAATTTGTAAAGTACTATGCATATGTTATCTCATTTTATTCTTACACTCCTTCGAGGTAGGTGTTATTGTTATCACTCTTTTATAGGTGAGGAAAACAAGGCAGAAAAAGGCTTCATTTGAATTCAGGTCTCCCTGATTTCATGTCCAGAAGTTCTACCCTTTAACCATTTAAATATTTACTTAGTATATTAGATATAAGAGTAGTGCTAGGTCCTTTGGGAGGAAAAAAGATTAATAAAATGGACAATTTTGTGGACTGATAATTTGAGAGAAAGGAAGGAAGGAAGGAAGGAAGGAAGGAAGGAAAGAAGGAAGGAA